>NC_140938.1:67070275-67130275 GCF_014529385.1 Adiantum capillus-veneris | reverse complement strand
GTCACGATCTTGTAAGAGTCTCATCTAGAGATGGCAGATTATCCTATGGTAAAGAATGTAGATATTTTAACAATGGTGAATTAGTCAATAGAATTACCGCGGATGTTGTGGCATCCAACTCATTGAACCTATTGATTGCACACATTGGGTTTGTGTCACTGTTGGTGGAGGGCCTCTTCGTTCGCTTTTGCAGTTTATCAAAACCTTCCTGTGGAATTCACATTAAATGTGGCGCTCTTCCATTTCTTCAGGTTGGGCCGTTGACAACCAAGTGCATTGGTAGATGGAATGATACAGTAGACACCTTACATAAGGGTAATTTATTTTTAAATTAATCAAAGCATCATTGAGAGAGAGAGAGAGAGAGAGAGAGGTAGAAGATGCAAAACTTAAAATAAGAACAAGCCAAAAAGAGCTCAAAAATGTAACCAATATTGTAAAACTTTGCATCATCTCATTTGAACATTCCATATTGGGTATATATGAAACAATTGCTTTCATATATATGTTCCATATATATGAAAGCAATTGAACATTCCATATTGGGTATATATGAAGATAAAGGCTACTGAACTTGCTAGTGGTGAACAAATCTTCCTTCTCAATCATGGCCAATGTCAATTCTAGAAGGTTCACATTGCTATTGAAAGCACACAAGGAATTGGAATGAAGGACACACTAGTAATATTCCGATGGTCCCTCCAAAGTAGTTGGTATACTACATGCAATGACTTCACAAAGCAGCCTACACATGGCACTCAAGCAAGCAAAGGATATCATTCAAGTTCAAGAGCTACATATGCATTATGATGGACATGTGGCATTTGAGTTACCATCTTTTGATCTATTTGTGCATGAACTTATGACAATTACAACATGTGAATTTACCATGGAGAATAAGTTTGCACAAATAGAGTTTTGGAATATGCTCAAGAAGATGGTTCAGAAGCAAGGATATGACTGTGTATCAATGTGCGTGTGAAAACATTAAAGGAAGAGTATGGCTCTTTTGTTTCAGACTATTTTAATATGTGTGAACACATTAAAGGAAGAGTATGGTTTTTATGTTTGAGACTATTTGAGATGCAACATGGTTACTTTGCTACATTATACTCTATAGAGTAACTATTGAGATCTTGATCTAATCTTTTTCACTGCTTATGCTCGCTCGGTTTCTTGTTTGCTCGGAAGTACTCGCTCGAGGATTGGGATTCCTCCATCCCATGAAACCAAAATACGCTTTGCTTGTGGATGATACAATCTGTAACCTTTTCTTTTAGCACTATAACCAACAAAAATACATTTGACAACCTTATCATCCAATTTTTAGCGTTGTGTTTGTGGTACAAAAGCATATGCCAAACAGCCAAAAACACGCATGTGCTCAATAGAAGGCTTTCTATCATGCCATGCTTCATATGGAGTAATAGCTGCAAAGCTTTTGTAGGACACCTGTTTAGTACATAAGTGGAACACATGATGGCCTCAAGCGAAAAAGAATGCGGCAAAGTTTGACTTTTGACCATAATCATACCATTTTTGTAAGTGACATGTTTTTTCACTCAGCAACACCATTTTGTTGAGGTGTATAAGGCATCATACATTGGTGTTTTATTTCATGACTAGACAAAATGCATTGAATTCATGAGACATATACTCCCCCCCCTCGATCGGAAAGAAGGGTGTCCATAGTGCATTTCGAGACATTTTCACCCATAGCCAGAAATTGTTTGTTGCACATAAAAACTTCAAACTTTGCTTTAAGCAGAAATACCCATGCATTCTAGAGTAATCATCAATGAAAGTCACGAAGTAAAGGTAATTTCCCAAGGACGGAATTTGATGGCCCACAAACATCACTATATGCACAAGCTGCAACTTGGCCCTAACTAAACCATCCTTTGGAAACTTCGAATGCTGCATCTTACCCAAAATACAACCTTCACAAATGTGTTTGACAGGTGCTTCAAGAGGCCGCGAAGAAGGAACCATATCAAATTTTTGTAAACGCAGCAAACTAGCAAAATTTAGATGACCAAAACGTGCATGCGCATCTAAAATAGCCTTTGAATCCAAAACTGCATTTGCAATATTCTGCCCACACTTGTCATACAAAGTGAGCTTATACAACCCACGACACAAAATGCCAGATGCAACAATTTCATCATCAAAACTGAGATCATGTATTGTACATCTGTCATCCACAAATTTGATTACAAGACCAAGTCTAGCAAGTGTAGACACAGATAAAAGATTCTTCTTGATCCCAGGTACATAAAGTGCATCAACAAGTGTGAAAGAACTGCCATTTACAGTAGTAAGTACAGAGGCATTGTTAGCACAAGTAGCTGAATTTCCATGAGGGATAGACTCAAGAGAATTGAATAAATTACGATGTGAGGTAATGTGCTTTGTAGCACCATTGTCAAAATACCACACATATGAATCTACAGCAACTGACATGCATGCATCATGGACAACAAGATTATAGGCACACTCTGCACTAAAAGCCCATTCTGCATCAACATCAACATCACACTCTCCTTTCACAAAAGACTCAACAATAGCATTTGTAGTGGAACCAACATTTGCAGTGGAACCACCCTCTTTCTTCTTAGCCTCTATGGTCTTCAACTTAGGACACTGCTTGATCAAGTGATCATTAGCTTTACAATAATGGCAACGCATCTTCTTTTTACCCTTATCACCAGAATTTTCCAGACGAATTGCTGCCAGCAGAAGCATAGGAACATGTGGTTTTCCACTCGCAAAAGAACCATAAGGAGTGGTTGCATTGCTATTACTACCCTTTCTTTGAGCAGCAATAAAAGCTTGTTAAACTACACACTGTCTAGTCCTGTTTTTTTTTGAAAGAGCAATGTACATAATGCATCAAACTTGACTACTTCGGGATTTCCTTGGGTTATAAGTCTCCAAGTACTAGCAAAAGTCTGTTGAGAATCTTGTAAGGCATCAAGAACAGTCTGCATAAGGGAACTCTCTGAAATGACTTCACCTGCAGAAATAAGTTGTTCATTGATATCCTTGCCACCAGCAAGGAAAGTGTCCATATCATCTTCCCCATGCATAATCTCCGACTTTAGCTCTCTATGCAGCAATGCAATTTTAGCCTCATTGCGGCTTGTATAAAAACCAGCCAGAATATCCCAAGCCGGGTTTGCAGATTTTGTTGAGCGAATGTGAGGAGTAATGGTGGGCTTCACAGACAATGCAATCAACACATGAGCCTGCATATCCTCTACATCCCAACAAGCTTGTTCTGCTGTAGGCGAAACAACTCTAACACATTAGGAGAAATATGAACCTTGCATGGGCCTTGTAAGGAATCCTAATTTTTAGGGATTAAGGCTAATGGTGTGTAGGGTTAAGGGGACAAAGGCATTCAAGAAGCTAGTTTTGAGTAGGCTTTTCTAGCCTTTTTTTTAGACACATGTAGAATGTGGACCTAGGAGGTCACCTTCTCTCTCTAGCTTTTTGAAAGTGAAGGAAGTAAAGAGGTGTGGCCACATCATCAAAAACGTGGATCACTAAGAGCCAAAATTTAACTTTTTTATAAAAAAAATTATTTTTACTTATTTTTGACTTAAAACTCCCCCCCAACATATATCCATATCAAAAAAGTATTTTTTGACATTTTTTAAAACTTACAAGCACTAAAAGTCCAATTTTTCAAAAAAAAAACTCCCCCCCAAAAAAAAAACCTTTCTTCTCTCTTCCTCCTCCCTCTCCTCTCCCTCCCTGCCCCTTCTCTCCTCCTCCTCCCCTCTCTCCCTCTCCCCCACTGTCACCTTCTCTCCTCCCATGTTCCTCCCTCTCCCTCCCTGCCCCCTTCTCTCCTCCTTCTACACACACACTCTCTCTCTCTCTCTCTCTCTCTCTCTCTCTCTCTCTCCCCCACTACCCCCTTGTCTTCTCCCATGTTCCTCTCTCTCCCTCCCCCCTCTCTCTTTTCATCCTTTGCTTCCTCATGCAACAACTACCATGGTGCTCAAGGACATCACGAATCGTATGCATACATATTTGCTTGTTCGCAACGTTTGCACCGAAGGCCGCACGTGAGGGTGAGCAGAGGTCATCCCAGGAACGTCGTGCCATCGGTGAGATGAATGTTGACAGTTCTTCAATATCTTGCCAATACCATCACATATTTGAATAAAACACCCCTTTATGCAAGGTAACAATATACTTCTTACTTTTGATTGTGTTCTTATCATAAACTTTGAAGTCTAAGGTGTTGCCTCTACTTGTTTTGTAGTGCTTGGCACAAAGGTTGCTTTTATGCACAAATAGTGAAAGGCTGTAGGTTAGAGAGGCCAAGTGTCACCACTTTTCCTCTAAAACAGTCTTCTTTGTTACATCTTGCAGGTAGGTGCTTCAAATCCATGCTTATTAGGGGTGGTAGTCTCATCCTAATGTATTGTTTATTCCCAGCTAGATAGAAATACTTGCAAATTTGTACAACATATACTTAACAAGTGTCTTCATTATATAGCTTGCAAATGTTGAATTCATACATGTTTTTGTTACAAGGTGACCTCTTGCTATGCTAGTTGAGTGGCGTTGTTTGCAAGAATGGCTCAAGGAACTGGCATAACATGAAGCTTTTACGGTGGCACAAAGCTCTCCTCAGCGGCAATGTGGCTCCCACTACACCAAAAATCATTATGCTGACATGAAGAGATCCCTAGTAGGAAAATGCAAAAACTTTTCATCACCAGCAACACACTCTTTCTTAACATGAGGGCACTCCTACCAAAGATATTTTTATGTGATAGGTCACCCCAGGAGCATACCATGTCATGAAATGGATGTAAGAACTATGACTGCACTACTCCTTGGAAATTGTTCACAGATGTATGTTTATCAAAGTTAATGAGAAGAAATTTGGACTTTTTTGTTTGTTGATGTGTAAGAGCACTCTAGGTCTACCATATTTTAGATTGTTTGATAAGTTAAATAAAATTTGTAGTCATTTAAAGTGTAAGTTTGTTTTTGTTTGGTAAGATTGTACATGAGAAGACATAATAAAGTATAAGAGATCTTGACGGAATAAGCCTCGATTAGATTCCTACCATGCACTTGTGACACCAGACCTCTCCTTGAACCTTTTGATTTCTATCATTGTGGGAAGTCCAAGGGTGGTCTATTTTCAAATTTTTAGCAATAAATTTTTAGCAATAAATTTTTAAAAAAGGAAATTTTCGTTATTTTAAAGTTTGTACACAGTTTAGGAGTTCATTCTGATTGTTTTCCTTCAGTTTCAATTTTTGATCGAGGGCACTCCTTGGAAGCCACTTTTGAAGGTGTTAGGGTGAGATTTTGATAAAGTTTTGTATGTAGGAAATGCAGTCCTTAACACAATAAAAAACATTGGTTCTCTGAGTATTTTTAGATTCCATGGTTTTAATGCCCGTTCGAGCCCGTAGATTAAGGAAAAAGTAAGAAATGTTTGTTTTACATCATTTTTAAAGAAATTGCCAACTTGCACGTTGATTTTTGGAAAATCCGAGTAGGATATGATTTTTTTGCATCACACGTGGTCGAAGAGCGCAACGAGATGAACAAATTTATGTGAGACAAGCCCAGACAGATTCGGAGCCAATTGAACACTAGAAGCTCTTGAAAACAGCCTAAAAGTTCAACACTTGAATTATGACCATGCATTAAAAAAAATCTTGTACTTGTCATTTTAGGGGCCCAGGGACCCTCAACAAGAGGGGCCACCTGGGCCCCTAAAATGACAAGTACAAGATTTTTGTTAATGCATGGCCATGAGATAGAACTGGGGAGTTTAATATGTTCATAGCAACCCCTCCCCCCCCCCCCCCCAAAATGGCAGATATCTAAACCTTGTATCATGCTTATCAACCATTTTTTACTTCCTTGTGTCCATCCCCTGTTCTTGGAAATATCTTGGTCCCTATTTGTGCCTAGATGGGCATTCTACGCGCCGTTGTGGTCCCTCTTGTTGAGGGTCCCTGGGGCTTCAAAATGACAAATAGGGGCTTTGTTTTAATGTATGGCCATGAGATAGAGTTGTAATGTTTGATGTCCGGAGTATTCACTATGTCAAATTTTCCTATATCATGTGCGTTCACCACAATGGATTGAAAGTAGCCCTTATAGGCCTTACCTACACATGTTTCTGTAACTTTACAAGAATATAAATTCCCTTCTGTTGAACACATGTGCTATGTTATATATACTTTAGTGAACTCCCAAGGTCAAAGGCCTCACAAATTTTGTGCACTCAGAACATTTAGCACTAGAAATCAACCAAACAAGGAGCCAATTTTTACTTCCTTGTGTTCACCTAGTGTTCTTGGGAATGTTTTGGTTAAGCCATTTCTTTGGTATTTAAAACCACATGTGACCCCTATTGTTATAGTATCCAACCAAAAGTTTCTTGATTAGCAGTTATATAGGTTCGAGTGATACATATCTTCTATGTTAACAATGCATGTATCTATAATTTATGTTTACACTTTCTCTATCCAAATGAGCTACATAGTAAAAATCAAATCTGCAATTCAACAATTAAGTTCACAAGGTGATAGCTATTGGTATGATCTTTAGCAAATAGGGATATTTAAGAAGGTTTGATACAAAAAAATTGTCAACACTACTCAAAAAGGTGGAAACTCAAAGGCTTTATAATATATATGATGAAACAAGAATCAATAATAAGTCACCCCTATATATCTACACCTCCATCTCAAGTTGTCATTTCTCTAAGTCAAGCTTGGCATAGACATAGTATGGAAACAATAACATTTTGGAAAGCAAGAATTTAGCTTTCTCAACTTTTGAAATGTTGCTATTGATATATATTCAACATCCCCAAATGAGGACATCTTGACAAAGGTTAAGATCCACTTAATAAGAATAACCATTAGTGATTAAACTGAAATCAAAATATTGCATAAATTTCTTCATGGTGGAATGATTAAGATTTGAAAATTCAAACATCTTATAGGCAAATCAGAATATCCAAAACAATCAACAATATTTCTCAAATCTGCATGAAACTCCAGTAATCTAAATAAAATACTCACTCAGTGCGACACCATTTAACAAAAAGAAATATTTATATTGCATTTATAGAGGAATCCAGCCTCATAAAAATAATTACAAATGGAGACAATGTTGTTGCTGTTAAGCTTCTCTTACAAGTATTTGTCTTTCCCATCTAGAGATTCATATACACGAGTATTTGTGTGTCTATGACACTAGGGAAGATAGTAGTACTATAGGGATGGCTTTTCTAAGAGCTCCTAGAGAGTACCTATTGGTTCAAGATTCTACAAAAATCCTACTATTCTTATCAAAATCTTTTAACACGGTAGTGAAAAGTTCCTCACGGAACAAAAATAGGGTGATTTCCATCTCTGCACATGGTTGCTTGCTCATGTCCTCTCAAAACAAGTTGACTATGTAAGTAAACAACAGATTATGTGAGCACAAAGTTATAAAGTACAAAATGATATCATTCTAATAATCTAATGAAAACTATACAAATAATAAATTATAAAAAAAATCTTTGATGACTCTCCATAGATAACACAACTTACTTACATTGTGAGACTCAATCACATGCTACAAAACTATAGATGGCGCACCAAAGCCATCAACAAAATAGCACCACCCAATGTTATGAGGTGTGAAGCCTAAACATTGAAATCCATAAAGAGGTTAATTCCCTCCAGCATGATAAAATTAAAGATGGAGATGATCTTAAGCTCTGAATGTAAGCTACAAGGGTAGTTTTCTCACCATTCTATGTGGTTGTTATAGCCATGGAGAGCTTGGAAAAGGGTTTGTAGAGAGAGAAAATCACTTTTAGCTATAGAATAGGTTTGGAAAGACTTTGGAGGGTGGAAAATGATGTTTTGAAATTTTTTGGAAAAATTTAATTTTTTGGAATTTTTTAGTGCACGTTTTTGACTTTTGGAGGTCAAAAATACTTTTTTGACCATGAAATATGTTAGGGGACCTTTTAAGGAGGGAAAACTTGAAATTTGAAATTTTTAGTGTATTTTTAAATCCGGGCCAAAAAGTGGGGGAAAAAAGGTCAAAGTGGTCCTTTGACACAAGAATATGTTGCATCATGTAAGCCCACATAGGGTAATTGTCCCCATCCAATCTATCCTTAGTAGCAAACATCTTGAACACATCTCTGGTGTTGTCATCCATGGTAAATGTGTCACCTGATGTGAAAACTGCTCACGCTTTTGTTGATGTGCATTGGCATGCCCGACATCCACAAATCCTTTGGTGTGGGTGTACATAGGTTAATGGGATGTTCCAATCGTCCCAAAGAAGAAGGCGGTGTGCACAAATCAATTGGATGGTTGCAACAACCTAAAAATGGGGCTTTCCGTTCGAAGATGCACAATAGGTAGGTAGACATGTTTCTTGCAAAGCCCATCACAATTAGTGTTTAATGTTGATAATACACATAATCGTGGAGAGTGGTCCTCTTATTGGTGACGGAGCAATGGACATTATCGGACAGCATGCACGTCCAATATTGCCTGTGTGTGTGCTCGTGTGAGAATCTCTTAGTAGACAGACTTAATTACAAAACCATAGACAATTATCTATTAGCAATCACACACAGCAAGCACACTCTACGTGACCTACTTTAATGGTCCCCCCACAACTCAAGTCAGTCACCACCGTGTGCATTGCATTACCGAAAAGGTCCAGCACCCTTGTGCAGCTTGAGAGAGAGAGAGAGAGAGAGAGAGAGAGAGAGAGAGAGAGAGAGAGAGAGAGAGAGAGAGAGAGAGAGAGAGAGAGAGAGAGAGAGAGAGAGAGAGAGAGAGGGGGGGGGGGGGGGGGGGGGGGGGGGGGGAGAATGAGTCAAGGAGAGAGTGTAAGAGGGTGAGGGGAAGTTGTGTGTGTATGTGTGTGTAATTTCCACTTGCAATGTGTGTGTGTGTATGTGTGTGTGTGCGCGTGTGTGTGTCTGAGAGAGAGAGAGAGAGAGAGAGAGAGAGAGAGAGAGAGAGAGAGAGAGAGAGAGAGAGAGAGAGAGAGAGAGAGAAAGAAAGATTTTGAGGGGGAGAGGAGGTGTTGATGGGAGGATGAAAGAGGGTGTTGATGGGAGGGTGATGTTACCATATACATGTGGTAGTGATGTGTGTGAACACACACTTAGGACCGCCAGGGCATTTTTTCCCTCACTAGGAGGTTTTTTCCCCCGCGCATTGTATATATGTCCATCATTCTAGGGCTATCCATCTTTCCATTGCACACTAAGTAATACACTCTCTATTGTGCGCCTTGAGCTTCCTTCATCTTCTCCAAGCTGTGTGTGTTTTCCTGCAACCCTAATTTCAACAACTGGTATTAGAGTAGGTTGCATCCTCCCAGGCTTAATCGCCAGCAGCTCCAACACATGCCTGCTCACTTTCTCCGATTTCAGTGAGCATTTGGCGAGCATTCGTAGGTCACAAAAATTTTGGTGGAGCTTGAAGAGATGAGTCTGCTCATATTTATTATTCGGGCTCATTTCGATCTCCGTTTCCACTACAAGCAGTATTGCACAGGCTATTTTGTCATTTTGTGCAGTCTTCTATGGTTAGTGCTATATAGCACAAGTTGTTCCCGCTTTGTTTCTCCTGTTTTTGGACAACTTTCACATCAGGTGCAGCATTTACCATGGATGACAACAACATAGATGTGTTCAAGATGTTTGCTGCTGAGGACAAATTGGATGGGGACAATTACCCTATGTGGGCTTATATGATGCAACATGTTCTTGTGTCAAAGGGCGTCTAGAATATTGTGTAGGGCATTGATGTACGTCTTGGTTCTGAGGATGCAGGTGATGTTGAGGATGTTGCAGGTCTTGCTGCAAGGATTGCTGATGTTAGAGTTGTTTTCCCTACAGTTGAGCAAGCTCTTTGGGATGTAAAAGATACGCAGGCTCATGCATTGATTGCGTTGTCTGTGAAGCGCACTATTACTCCCCACATTCGTTCAACAAAATCTGCCAAACACGCTTGGGATATTCTGGTGGCTGGTCTTTATTCAAGTCGCCAATGAGGCTAAAATTTCATTGTTGTGTAAAGAGCTGGAATCGAAGATTATGCATGAGGATGATGATATGGACACTTTTCTTGCTGGTGGCAAGGATATCAATGAACAACTTATTTCTACAGGTGAAGTAATTTCAAACAATTCCCTTGTGCAGACTGTTCTTGATGCCTTGCCAGATTCTTACCAGACTTTTGCTAGTACTTGGAGACTTATGACCCAAGGAAATCCTGAAGTTGTCAATTTTAATGCATTATGCACATTGTTGTTGCAAGAGTCATTTTTCAAAAAAAAAAGAGGATTAGGCAGCGTGCAATTGAACAGGCCTTTATTGATGCTCAAAGAAAGGGTGGTAACAGCAACATAGCCACTTCTTATGGTTATTCTACGAGTGGAAAATCACATGTTCCTAATGATTCTACTGGCAGCAATTCGTTTGAAAATTGTGGTTATTGTGTTGCCATTATTGTAAATCTAATAATCACTTGATCAATTTGTGTCCTAAGCTGAAGGCAAAGAGGCTAAGAAGAAAGAGGGTGATTCCATTGCAAGCTGGATCCACTACAAATGCAGCTATTTTTGAGTCTTCTGTGAAAGGAGACTGTGATGCTGATGTTGATGCAGAATGAGCTTTTAGTGCAGAGTGTACATATAATCATTTTGTCCATGATGCATGCATGTCAATTATTGCAGATTCACATGTGTGGTATTTTGACAGTGGTGCTACAAAGCACATTACCTCACATAGTGATTTTTTCACCCCTCTTGAGTCTGTCCCTTATGGAAATTCAGTCACTTGTGCCAAAAATGCCTCTTATCCAATTCAAGGAGTTGGAAAGATTGTCCTTACTGCTGCAAATGGAAATTCTCTCACACTTGTTGATGCACTTTTTGTACCTGGGATCAAGAAGAATCTTTTGTGTGTATATGCACTTGCTAGACTTGGACTTGTAGTCAAGTTTGTGGATGACAAACGTACAGTACATGATCTCAGTTTTGGTGCTGAAATTGTTGCATCTGGTATATTATATCGTGGGCTTTGGCCACATGCAGGTTGCTGCTTGTGCATACTGCTGTTTGTGGGCCCATGCAAACTTCGTCCTTGGGAAATTACCTTTACTTCTTGACTTTTATTGATGATTACTCCAGGCATGCATGGGTATTTTCGCTTAAAGCAAAGTCCAAAGTTTTTATGTGCTTCAAACAATTTCAGGCTATGGCTAAAAATGTCTTGAATGTACTATGGGCACCCTGCGTTCCGATTGAGGGGGGGAGTATATGTCTCATGCATTTAATGCATTTATGGCTATTCGTGGGATAAACACCAATGTAAGGTGCCTTATACACCTCAGCGTTGCTGAGAGGAAAAATAGATCACTTACAGAAATGACACAGTGTATGGTTAAAAGTCAAGCTTTGCTGCTTTTTTTTTGGCTTGAGGCCATCATGTGTGCCACTTATGTACTAAACAGGTGTCCTACGAAAGCTTTGTAGTCTATTACTCCATATGAAGCATGGCATGATAGAAAGCCTTCTATTGAGCACATGCATGTTTTTGGTTGTTTGGCATATGCTTTGGTGCCACAAACACGGTGCAAAAAATTGGATGATAAGGCTTTCAAATGTATTTTTTTTGTTATAGTGCTATAAGCAAAGGTTACAGGTTTTATCATCCACAAACAAAGCGTATCTTGGTGTCATGGGATGTTGTTTTTGTGGAAGATTCTGTTTAGCCCTTGTTGTCATGTACTAGAGACAATAATGCTAGCTCACAGGAAATTTATGACACTTTGATGCCTCTAATTTTTAGTGGTGGAAGTTCAAATGTAAATTCCAATGAGGAAAATGTATAGCTTATGGGTGTTTCTGAAAATGTTACAGAACAGCCTGTTAATAATGTAGGTGTACATGATATACTTGATGAGGAAGGACTGAAAATGAGCAAGCTAGAGGTATGCCAAAATGGCTAGTGCATACATTGCATGATAGTAAATTGGATGCACCTTTGTCTAGTCGTACTTGTCCATGCTCTCACCATGCATCTTATGCATCACATTGTTATGCTTTGGTTGTATCTAGCTTACATGATGTTGAGGAACCTCTATCTTTTGATGAAGCACAGAATTCAAAACATTGGATGGCTGCCATGCAATCAAAATATGATGTACTTATAGAAAATGACACATGGACTTTATGTGATTTTCCTTCTGGCAAAAAGGCCATTGGTACAAAGTGGGTTTACAAGTTGAAACGCAAGTGGGATGGTGAGATTGATCACTATAAGGCTTGACTTGTTGCAAAGGGTATGCACAACAAAAAAGCATAGATTATGAAGAGACTTTTGCTCCCACTTGTCGTATGACTACTGTGCATTTTCTATGTGCATTGGCACCTCATTTTGGTTGGGATGTACATCAATCAGACATTGTTTACTGCTTTCTTGAATGGTGACATAACACAACCTCGCGGTTTTGTCAAGAAGGGACAAGTGGGTGAGGTGTGAAAATGTAACAAAGCTTTGTATGGGTTGAAGCAATCTCCTCGTGCTTGGTATGAGAAGGTTGACATTCATTTGGTCAAACGAGGCTTTTGTAATAGTCCAATAGAAAGCACATTGTATGTAAAGCGTGAGGGTGATGTACTTCTCATTGTGGTTCTTTATGTACATGATTTGCTGATCACTGGACCAAATGAGAGACATATTGCTAATTTTAAGGCTGATTTGAATGCTACTTTCAAGATGAAAGATTTGGGGTTACTGCATCATTACTTCGGTATACAATTTAAGCAGTGTGGTGGTGGTATTGCCTTGTGTCAGAAAAGTTACATAGAAACATTGCTATGTAAGTTTGGACTTGAGGATTGCAAACCTATGCCATGAAAACAGGTTTGAAATTGAGTCTTCACAATGTTGGTGATCATGCAGATGTCACTCTTTACCAAACTGTTGTTGGATGCCTCATTTATGTATGCAACACGAGACCGGATATTCAATTTGCAGTCTCACATATCAGCAAATTTATGCATAGCCCAGGGTCTAAGCATTGGCAAGCTATCAAGAGGAGTTTCCGCTACTTGAGTAGCACTTTACATCTTGGATTGTTTTATTCCAAGGGGGGATCATTGCAACCAGACTTACATGCTTTTTCGGACTCAGATTGGGCTGGTTGTTTTGACACGCGAGTGTCCACAAGTGGTTTTGTTTCATGCTTGGCAGTTCATGTATATATGGTTGAGCAAGAAGCAACCTACTCTAGCCACTTCTAGTTGTGAGGTTGAGTACACGGTAGTCTTCATAGCTACGGTTGAGTGTGTACAACTCATATGCCTTATGGATGATTTGGGTGTTGGACAGGACATTGGCAACACTATCTACACTGACAGTCAAAGTGCATTGGCGGTTGCAAGGAACCCAGTTTCTCATGCTCGCAGAAAGCACATCGAGTTGCATTACCACTATGTTAGGGAGAGGCTCTCAGCAGGAGAGATCAACTTGGCTTATGTGCCAACACAGGACAACCTTGCAGATCTTTTCACAAAGGCATTGTCTCATGAGAAGTTTGCAGCTTTTTGCAAAGCTTTGGGCTTACTCCCCTTTGTGGACTGATCGTGTCCTCCGGGCATGGCACTTCCCTTTACTCATGTGTCAGCTCTTGCTTCATCGCATCACTCTAGGGGGGATTTGTTACCATATACATGTGGTAGTGATGTGTGTGAACACACTTAGGACCGCCGGGGCATTTTTTCCCTCACTATAGGAGGTTTTTCCCCCTGTGCATTTTATATACTCCCATCATTCTAGGGCTATCCATCTTTCCATTGCACACTAAGTAATACACTCTCTGGTGTGTGCCTTGAGCTTCCTTCATCTTCTCCAAGCTGTGTGTGTTTTTTTGCAACCCTAAGTCCAACAAGTGATGGAAGGCCGTGGAAAGAGCCACACCCTTGCTCCCTTGGTGTTTTGGGAGGGTGGCGGAAAGATGCCATCTGTCCATCATTAGTTAAAAACGTTATTTTCCTTTTTGTTAAAAACAATGATCTTGTTGTGAGATGGTTTCAGTGGTCGAGGTGACAATCCTCTCAAGACTCCTTTTTTTAAGGTTAATACCCAAAGCCAATCATGCCTTGGATGACTTCTTGAACACAATGCAACGGGCTCTTAAATGAGCAAATTTTGGGGGTGCGGCAAGTGGAAAACGACGGGTTGTCGCGTGCTGCTCATTCTCTGCTCGGGAGTTTTTATGTTAGGCTGTGCAACTTTGCTCATAAAATGAAGACTCCAAAAGTTCTTGCGTGTGTAGCATTGCACGAGGAAAGCTGCACCGACCTGTACACGCCGACTCTGCACTGAGAGCTGGACAGTGAGGCTGCATAGTGAGCTGCGTCAACTCTGCGGTGAGCAAGAAATGACTCTGCACATCTTTGTAGACATTGAAATCGTCGACCTCTTCTCCAAGAAGAAAATAAAATTTTGGGAGAGGAAAAAAAGGTTATTTTATTCTCTGTTTGCTAGTCTATGTGGGCAAAAGTTTCTTGCTATATTATTATATTCTTAGCATCTTACAAGCATGTGATCTTATGGCCCCAAAAATGGATGGAAGAGCATACACCTCTATCAAATTGATTTCTTTTTAGTGGTCAATTTTTTTCAATATGGTATATGTTGAATTGTGTGCAGGGTGTAGGTATGTCTTACTGTTGAAGTAAATTACTATTGAAGTCATTCAACGGTGTGCAGAGATTACCGTTGAAGCACTTCAAAGCTGTATCGAGATTACACAGGGGGAGGTTTCAACACAAGGGAAGTCCAGGGTGAAGTCCTTCTACGATAAGATGGCAAATCATGAGGTATTTCCATGAGCTCGCATTCTCAAAATTTGTCACACAATGTCGTCGTGAATCGCATTAAATATGGAGATTTGGGACTTCTGAAACATGTAATACGGATTAGAAAAATTGAATGTTGTTCTTTTTTATTTATTGTCAGGATTTGTCTCCATTCATCGAGGTTGTGGGAACAAATGGGAAAGTTATTTGTGAGTGTCATGCATCGCAAACATGTATTGACCAAAAGGTTTCATACAAAAATTGATGTCTTCTTATTAGACATCTAAATAATGTGAACACAATCACACATGTCTAAGTTCCAGAGCATCGTACAGGGCGACCTAGAGCTAGTGAACGACCACCACAACTAGTGTCTCCTAGATCTAAATGTCAATGCACAGCAAGGTTTTGGGGATGTTGCACATAAAGTTAGGGCAGCACGAAGAATATTTCATAAAGACCTAAAAGTGCAGGCAACTAAAGAGTGGGATAGAGTCTTTGACTCAAAAGGAAAATCACAAATAGAGTGGGAAGAGACATGGATTAAAGCACTAAAGATTGCATGGGAAGTAGACATGCCAAGTAGGATAGCAAAGATAGAGGAGAAAATAAAGCATGTATACAAACCTCAGGCTTATGGGGTTCCACATGATGCTGACATCCCTCGAGAGGAAAATGAGAGTGCCGACAAAGAGAACATTAAAGATTCAGACAATGAGTCTTCCATTGTAAGTTTACTTTCCTTAACTACACAGTCCCGGTCTCTTTATAATGGCAATTTTTTATATTTACTCCAAGTTATAATTTGATTGTTATTGTAGCATGTTTCATCATCGTTTTCTAGCTTTGCGCATGTTAAGACCATTAATTTCTTAGTGAGCCATGATCGCCTTGTATGTGAGAGCCACGATTGCAACATGGATCAGTTGTTAGGTTTGTTACTAACGTAAATTTACTCTTTCACGTGTAAATCTTTTAAGTGTAATTAGAAAAGTAACCATTATAAGTGTGTGCATTTTTTCATAGGTTTCGTAAGGGAGTTACTTTTCTCTTGTGGTCTTCTCAAGCTGGGCTTGAGTCGAGGTTAGATGCCCATGTTATTGATGATGTTTTAGATCTTGAGGCTTCAACAAAGATGATCAACCGTTTTGCATTGTGAGAAAAAAAAAATTATGCCTGAGTAACATAAATTTTGTTTGCTTTGTTCACTTGTTGAACTACTACTTCATAGGTGGATGGAAAGCATATTGTCACTCGATGTTCTCTCAGTTGTGTGGTGGGTAGACAACTTATTGTTCCCATTTGTCTCAGAGAGTACTATAGGAGACCATGCATTCGGCAATTTCTTTGGGACGCCTGATCATTTAGGATCTCACATTTTTACCTTCTTCCCCGTTTTGGATGGGTATGGATGTTTCACTTTTATATATTGTTGTAGTATAAAAACTATCAAAGTTTCAAGTCTAAATGCGTGTCCTTTATATAGATCTCATTGGGTTATTTTGGCATTTTATAGTGCCCATGTCATATGCATACCTGCTCTTTCTCGACGACGTTCATCTTTACTTCTCTTTGACTCACTTTTGATTGTTAGCATGGAGACACTTTTACCACATGTGTCTAGGTACGCATTGTTTTTTCTCCAAACATAATGTTCAAGCTGTTTGTAGACTTTCAATTAAGCAAGTGCTTGTGCTTGAAGGGTACTAAAGAAATTTAGTACACACTGTTCAAACCTACAAGTCAAAGAAGAACTAGAAGATCCTTGGGAAGCTTGCAAAATCATCACTGTACAGGTTTATAACACAATTTAGTATCGTGTGCCATTGTATTGTGTACTAATATTTTTGCTGGTAACTTATACATATGTTTGTTGTCTATAGTGTCTTCAACAGCCAAATTCAACCACATGTGGTTATTATGTAATGACGACAATGAGGTTATTGATTAAGACCACAATCAAAGATCAAAAGCCTCAAGTCAATCTAGTAATTGCGTGTTTTAATTGAAGCACTCTTTATTGTGTGAACTTCATAGCTTTTTCTACTTAATGCATTATGTTTTTTTCAATTAAAGATAGATCGGTTTGCGCATGAAGAGTTTGACTTCACAAAAAGAAGCTCAAGGACTGGTTGAACAAGGCTTTGGGTGAGGTCACACTTGGATAGGCCACCATTGTCGTCTAGACCTTTTTTGAATGTAGATCAAATTGTGATTACCTTTTTTGTATCGAAGACAAACTTTGGATACAATTGACCCACTTTGTATCAATGTTAATGCCAGTAGAACTTCTCTATCTCTAGATTTTGGATCCTTGCATGTTGTACATAACATGCTTGAAAACTTACATTCATTTTTTGTGAATCTTATTGTGATATCTCTTATGTACAAAAAAGTTGTCTCATTATAGAATTGTAAAAGTTGTCTCTCGTGACTTGGGGATCCACTAGCAAAGTCTTACGGTGCAGCAATGTGGACACCAAATATGAGGCCGTTTTTCAAAACGGACTCGAGTTCTACCCCTTTGCTGCTTGCGTCTTAGTTGGCCCGTTTGGCGTAGTGGTTTGGAAGGTTGGCTAGTTCCAACGTGATCAATGCTTTTTTGTTGCTCATTCATGCAAACTGGTGGAGCTCCATGACCAAGCCGGGTTGCTGTTATGTGGGCCTAAATTTGTCTAATACTTTGTCTAGTAGGGGAGATCAATCTTCTTTGGCATCACCACGTTGAGAGCGTCCCTTTCATATTTTGCAAGTGTTGTTTGATGACTTCAATCTCTTTGGGATCCTTGGAAAACACTTCTTCTTGGATTGTTGACAATGCTACCTTGAGGTGGTTGATAAGATCCACCATATCGTCTTCCCTCTCTTTTATATCATTGACGCCATCATGCGATTCAAAATCACAATGGATAGCATCATTGTAGCTATTGGGCAAGTCTTCATGTACACTATTCAAGACTTCTTTTAACCGTGAAAAGTGGAACAACACTATCATTTGAACTTCGTTAAGATGCTTACATTGACTACTCCAATCTGGAAAATCACAGTAATTGCTTTGCAAGTTGACATGATACCATATACTCTCATTTGAGCTGCTTTGAACCTTGAAGAGAAGTGACCCATTATTTATAATTTTAAAGGTCGTTGGTGTGGTTACAAACCTTTGCAAGATTCTCTCCCCTTCATGCATTTTTGCAGTTTGCATCTTTGTCCCTCCTTGAACGCCAAATCATCCAGAATCAACTATCATGCAAAGCACCTTTTAGACAGTAATGTAAACCTCAATTTGGAAATTGATTCAATGAACAAGAAAAATAATAATACCTATTTCTTTCTTTTGATGGAAAAACCTCAAAAGAGTACCACCAATATGACTTCCAATTTGAATCACCCACAAGCGCATGCAAGAGCTCTAGATAGATTGATTAATCCAAGCATACAAAAGGGTATACTTAATAAATTTCCACAGGTGCTCCACCAAGTTTGTGGTGTCAACATTGCCATGTTTGACCAGACTTTGACCATCAGGTTCTCCACATGCAATTATGTCCACACCATCCATTAGTGACATAACGAACTATATTTGGGTATCGTGAATAACTTCTCAAGAAGCTCTTGAAATCTGCCCTCAAACTCTGTCTTTGTTTTACAGTGCATTAAGTTTGGCAAAGTTGTATAAATATCATCTCTTAACTCCTTTGAAACCTATGCTTCAAAGAAAAATGCATATGTTGTGGTCACTTATGCTGTTATAGGGTTAAAAAGCTACATTTTAAGTATCTTAGCAATATAATATCTCAGGTAGGAAATTCTTAAACCATGCCTTCTTAGTATTGAACCAGAAAAGTAGAACTCGGCTTGCAACTTGGTACTCGGTACCATTGGCATCATTAGTCCAACTATGCGGGTCTTCATACATGACCTTCAGTATTGCCTCTAGCTCTTGTTGTGACTTACCAATTGCAATAGCGGACGGGCAAATTGTTAAGTATGGAGCCTGATTTACCCTTGTAATTTTCTGTGGTAAAAGCGCACATTTGTAAGGCCCCCATTATGAGGAGAAGCCATCGTGCGTGAAGGAAAATCACTCACCGGAAACCAAAATTTTCACGGACAAGAATCAGGGGCAACTTTAAAGGCCTCGGGGGCGGAGACCCCCGAGACTTTTTTTTTCGTTGGAATATTCTTTTTCGCTGGAATATTATGGCCGGACTGCGGCCGAAAAGTGGTCGGAAAACAACTGATCGGTTGGCCGGTGGCCGGTAGTCAATGGCCGATGGTCGGTGGTCGGAAGTCAATGGCCGGTGGTCGAAAGTCAATGGCCGGTGGCCGGTGGCCGGTGGCCGAATTCAAAAGCGGACTTGTCTTCTCAAGGGCGGCCACACATGGGCGGATTGGAGGGTCCGATTTGGACTTATTCTCACAAGGGCGGCTACACATGGCTGTCTCTCATAAGAGAGGGCAGCCCTTTTGGCCTATAAAAGGAGGCCATTTCTACACACATTTCATAGTGTGAAGTTGATGCAACAAGGTGAGTGTGAGGTGGTGAGAGTGAAGCAAGGCGGGAGCTCCATTAAGGGTATAATCCCTTTGTAAACTACTTCTTGTTTTGAAGTACTAAAGCCATTGAGTGGCTGCTTTCCCGTGGACGTAGCCCACATTGGGTGAACCACGTATATCGTGTGTACTCTCTCTCTCTCTCTCTCTACTCTATAATCTCGTGTATATAAATTTGTCTCTCTCCATTAAGTAATCTACTCAATTATCTATTTAGCTACGTCTTATTTCCTAACAATTGGTATCAGAGCAAGGTTTGCTCGTAGCTAAATTATCTCAAGGAAAGGATTCGTTGAATTGAGTGGGAGTTATGGCGGAGGAAGGGAAGCTCAAGATTGAGAAGTTCAACGGCAAAAACTACCAACATTGGAAGATGCAGATTGAAGACTATCTCTACCAGAAGGACCTCTATTTGCCACTAGGCGGTCTTGCGAAGAAGCCCGCAACAATGGCAGATGAAGCATGGATTGTCCTTGATCGAAAGGCACTGGGAACAATCCGGTTAAGGTTGGCGTCAACGGTGGCCTTCAATGTTTCGGAGATGAAGACCATGGAAGACTTGATGAAGTCACTTGACGACTTCTACGAGAAACCATCGGCATCCAATAAGGTATTTCTTATGAAGCGCTTGTTCAATCTAAAGATGGCAGAGAATGGTTCAGTTGCAGAACACCTAAATGACTTTAACACAAACATAAGTCAACTTCGATCAGTGAAAATCAATTTCGATGACGAAGTGCGAGCTCTCCTTATACTATCATCTCTACCGGATAGTTGGGACAGCCTTGTGATGGCTGTAAGTAATTCTATCTCTGGCACAAATACTCTTAAGTTTGATGATGTTGTGGGTGTTCTCCTAAGCGAGGAAATGCGAAGGAGAAGCACGGAGAATCATCAAGTGTTGCACTATCAGTGGAAACAAGAGGAAGGCTTAAGGAGAGGTTCAAAAACCAAAAGGGTCGTGATCGCTCAAGGCGGAGCAAGTCACGCACAAAGTCAGTTCTTGAATGTTGGAACTGCGGCAAGAAGGGCCACGTCAAGAAGGATTGCTGGTCCAAGAAGAAGAAGGAGACAGAGTCTCAAGACAACAAGCCAACATCGGAGGCCAATGTGGCAGGTAAAGTAGAGCAAGATGCTCTAATTCTCTCATTAGACAATGTGTCTAATTCGTGGATAGTAGATTCCGGGGCTTCATTCCATGCGACACCACACAAGCAACATTTCCAAGACTACACCAAAGGTAATTTTGGGTATGTATACTTGGGAGATGATGAAGCTTGTGAGATTGTCGGCAAAGGTACAGTTTCTGTCAAAACTGCTAACGGAAATGAATGGAAGCTTAAAGATGTTAGGCATGTTCCTTTTCTTCGCAAAAATTTGATCTCTACAGGACAATTGGACGATGAAGGTCACAACATTGCATTCGGAAACAAACGGTGGAAGATCTCAAAGGGATCTTTGGTGGTTGCCAAGGGTGAAAAAGTCGGTACACTTTACTTGTGTACTGTTAGCACGCAACCTTCAGCTTGTGCAACAACTACAGAAGTTGACAGTGCGGTGTGGCACTACCGACTTGGGCATATGAGTGCCAAAGGAATGCAAATCCTTCAAACAAAGAAGCTTCTACCAGGTTTGAAAGAAGTGGACTTAGAGTTCTGTGAAGATTGTGTTTATGGTAAACAAAAGAGGGTAAAATTTCAAAAATCAGGAAATGAAAGAAAAAATAAAAAACTTGAGTTGGTTCATTCTGATGTTTGGGGTCCTGTAAGTACACCATCACTTGGTGGCTCATTGTACTATGTAACATTCATAGACGATGCGACTAGAAAAACATGGGTTTATGTCATGAAGAATAAATCCGATGTATTTTCCATATTTCAAAGGTGGAAAGCCTTGTGGAGAATGAAACAGGTACCAAGGTTAAATGCCTCAGATCCGACAATGGAGGCGAATATTGCAGCCAAGCTTTTGTGCTAGCAATGGCATTCGGAGGCAAAGGACAACCCCAAGGACACCTCAAAACAATGGGATTTCAGAAAGGATGAATAGGACAATCATGGAACGAGCACGAAGCATGAGGCTACATGTAGTCCTACCGCTTGAGCTTTGGGCGGAAGCTGTAAGTACGTCTGTGTACTTAATCAATCAGTCACCCTCAACGGCATTGGATGGGGGAGTTCCAGAAGAGGCATGGACAGGTAAACCGGTGAATTATGCATTTCTCAAAGTGTTTGGGTGTGAGGCTTTCATGCACATAGATAGAAGCCTAAGATCAAAGTTAGATGCAAAGTCCAAAAAGTGTTTCTTCATTGGCTATGGAGAAGGAGACTTTGGGTATCGCCTATGGAATCCTGAAGATGGTAAAATCTTAAGGAGTAGGGATGTAATTTTTAACGAACAAAATATGTACAAAGATTACTTGGAAAGAAAACAAACAAAAGAAACAGGTGATGAGTACATGGAGCTTGAGAACGGTGAAGACTCAAGGACTGCAAACGGTGACAATGTGCAACAACGTCAACCAAATGAGGAGCCTCAACCTATTCCCCGAAGATCTACAAGAGCAAGTAGACCTCCAGAAAGGTTTGTTCCTTCCTTCAACCATCTCTTGATCTCAGATTCTGGAGAGCCGGAATCATATGAAGAATCTATGCAACATGAATCCAAAGAAGAATGGACGAAGAGCATGCAAGTGGAGATGGACTCACTACATCGTAACCAAATATGGGAGTTGGTTGAGTTGCCTAAAGGTAAGCGAGCACTTCAAAACAAATGGGTGTACAAGCTAAAGGAAGAAGAAGGTGGGAAGAAAAGGTACAAGTCTAGGCTTGTGGTAAAAGGTTTTTCTCAAAAGAAAGGTATTGACTTCAATGAAATATTTTCTCTTGTTGTAAAAATGAACTCAATTAGGCTTGTCTTAAGCCTTGTGGCTGCTCATGATCTAAATCTCGAGCAAATGGATGTAAATACGGCATTCCCTCACGGTGACTTAGAGGAGGAAATCTACATGCTTCAACCAAAGGGGTATGAAGTAAAAGGTAAGGAGAAAATGGTTTGCAGATTAAAGAAGAGCTTGTATGGTTTAAAGCAAGCATCAAGACAATGGTACTTGAAGTTTGATCGATGGATGTTGGATCATGGATTCACAAGATGCAACTCGGATCACTGCGTCTACACGGAGAATTTGGGAGATGGGAAATTCATCATCCTAATGTTGTATGTTGATGACATGTTGATTGCAAGTGCTAACATGCAGGACATCAAAGACCTAAAAGAGGAGCTGTCCAAATCTTTTTCAATGAAAGATTTAGGTGCTGCAAAGAGGATACTTGGTATGAAAATATCAAGGGACAGGACGAAGAAGACAATAAAGCTATCTCAAGAAGATTACATCAAGAAGGTACTAGAAAGGTTTGCAATGCAAAATGCAAAACCAGTTTCTACACCTTTGGCTGGTCATTTTAAACTAACGAAGGATATGTGTCCAAAGACACAATAGGAGATAGCCTATATGTCTAAAGTTCCATATGCTGCAGCGGTAGGTTCTCTAATGTATGCTATGGTCTAGACAAGGCCAGACATTGCACATGCAGTGGGAGTTGTGAGTAGGTTCATGGACAACCCAGGTAAAGAGCATTGGCAAGCTGTGAAGTGGATACTTAGGTATCTAAAAGGGACAACAACAAATGCTTTGTATTTTGGAGGAACTGATATTTTTCTAGAAGGGTATGCTGATGCAGATATGGCAGGTGACAAAGATACTCGAAGGAGCACTATTGGCTATGTGTTCACGGTTGGAGGCACAACAGTAAGTTGGGCTTCAAAGCTGCAGAAAGTGGTTTCACTTTCTACCACGGAAGCAGAGTATGTAGCAATGACGGAGGCAAGCAAAGAAATTATGTGGCTTCACAGATTCTTAGAAGAGCTTGGATTCAAACAAGACAATTGTGTCTTGTACAGTGATATCCAAAGCGCTATCCATCTTGCAAAGAACTCAGCCTTTCATTCAAGGACAAAGCACATTGAGGTGAGATATCACTTCATACGCACTCTTTTGGAAGAGGGACAACTAAAGCTAGGATAGGTGCATACAAGTGAAAATCTTGCAGACATGTTTACAAAGGTGGTCAACAAGGAGAAGTTGAGCTTTTGCTCATCTTCAATCGGCATTCAAGGATAAGAAGCCAGAATGGAAAGCAGTCACAGGTTTGGTTTGGAGATCAGTCTCCAAGTGGGAGATTGTTAAGTATGGAGCCTGATTTACCCTTGTAATTTTCTGTGGTAAAAGCGCACATTTGTAAGGCCCCCATTATGAGGAGAAGCCATCGTGCGTGAAGGAAAATCACTCACCGGAAACCAAAATTTTCACGGACAAGAATCAGGGGCAACTTTAAAGGCCTCGGGGGCGGAGGCCCACGAGACTTTTTTTTTCGCCGGAATATTATGGCCGGACTACGGCCGGAAAGTGGTCGGAAAACAACTGGTCGGTTGGCCGGTGGCCGGTAGTCAATGGCCGGTGGCCGGTGGTCGGAAGTCAATGGCCGGTGGCCGGTGGCCGAATTCAATGGCCGGTGGCCAAATTCAAAAGCGGACTTGTCTTCTCAAGGGCGGCCACACATGGGCGGATTGGAGGGTCCGATTTGGACTTATTCTCACAAGGGCGGCTACACATGGCTGTCTCTCATAAGAGAGGGCAGCCCTTTTGGCCTATAAAAGGAGGCCATTTCTACACACATTTCATAGTGTGAAGTTGATGCAACAAGGTGAGTGTGAGGTGGTGAGAGTGAAGCAAGGCGGGAGCTCCATTAAGGGTATAATCCCTTTGTAAACTACTTCTTGTTTTGAAGTACTAAAGCCATTGAGTGGCTGCTTTCCCGTGGACGTAGCCCACATTGGGTGAACCACGTATATCGTGTGTACTTCTCTCTCTCTCTCTCTCTCTCTCTCTCTCTCTCTCTCTACTCTATAATCTCGTGTATATAAATTTGTCTCTCTCCATTAAGTAATCTACTCAATTATCTATTTAGCTACGTCTTATTTCCTAACACGAATGTGGCCCATCCTCTCAAAGACTACATTTAGAGTCATCTCTAAAGCAATGACGCCATGATGACAACCTGGATCTGTCGTACACAACATGAACCAAATTGGTAGGCCAACGCCTTGTTGGTTTGGCAACACTTTAGCATACAATGGAAGATCATATATGTTTGTCTTAAATGTGCTATCAATAGCCCATGAGTTTTTTTATAGAGAAACACTTAGCCATTTGCAACATCCATTGGTCTTGAATGATCAAAATAAAACTTAAGGCTTGTCTTTGTCGCTAGTTGCTTTTGGATTGTATGGCTGGCAATAAGCCCCCTGCATTAAAAAAAACTATGTTTCACAAAAAAAATCTTAATTACTCTTTGTAACTTATGAAAAATCTATTACCTTGTTGTTTTCTCACAATTTCACAACCTCCATGTACATAGAAACCCAATCATCATCTGATATGCAACCTACATCAACTTGCTCAGTTAGAGGGTCTCCTATACATAGAGCAACTTATTTAAAACCCAAGATAAAGTGCTACCTTGATAACGCATTTGATAAGACAAGATACTAATTTGTGAGGTGTCATAAAGAATTTGTAGCCTAGTACATTCAAGAAGAGAGGCATGCTCCATGTGAAAACTTTCTTTTGACAATGACATTTGTGCAACATATCGAGCATTCCCGACATCAAAGAGGGTTTTTACACTCTTTGATGTACGTGGTAGGTATACCATGCTTTTGAATATCAATGCACCACTTGGACTTGGTTGAATCTAGGGTTTTATTAATCCCTTGGTGTTTTGGTCCTTCAACAATGTGGGAAAAGTGGGCAATACTTTCCCAATCTTCAACACATAGAACTCTCACCGTTAGTGCATCTCTCAAATATAAACAAATTTGTCCATCCTCATCATGTCCAACATGAAGTTGATCCTTCGTGTTGCACTTCTTTAGATCCAACATGCATAGAGAGTCATAGGTTTAAGAGTCTCCAATATTGCCACCAAGCCACTTTGGAGCACTCTTATCATGTAATTATATCTCTCTATCAAAGGAAAAATATGTTTTGAAAATATAGAGATTTGGATTCGAACATACATAAACCATGTGATCATCAAGAGGCCCATCTTCACCAAGAACAACATCGTCTTCATGAAGTACTTCAAAGTCCTCATCATACTTTCACTACTCCCATTGCTTGACTCCTCGTCGAAGAACTCTTCAACCTCTTGATCACGATTCCGGCTTTCTTGATCCCAATCCATCATAGCAAAGATGAATGAGAGTGACTGGATAAGAACAAACACTTGGTTGTGTGTGTGTGTGTGTGTGTGTGAGAGAGAGAGAGAGAGAGAGAGAGAGAGAAAGAAAGAGCCAAAAAGGACAGACACTTGGTTATATGTGTGTGTGTGTGTGTGTGTGTGTGTGTGTGTGTGTGTGTGTGTGTGTGTGTGTGAGAGAGAGAGAGAGAGAGAGAGAGAGAGAAAGAGCCAAAAAGGAGTCCCTTGCTTGTTTTGAGATTACACACAGTGTGTCGAAATTACATGTATCTCTACTAAATTTCTTGAAGTAGAGGAAGAGTTTAATGGTGTGCACTGTGCATATTTTATTTTTCATAAATGTTAGAATCTACGTCTGGAATTACTTTAATGCACACATATAACACGCCAACCCGCACCATCGAAAGCAATTATTGTGCAGAGATTACTTTCTACCGTGCTGCAAAAATTGATGATTCCGCTTGAATTTTGATGCACCTTTGGACCACAACCCTTATCCCATCTCTTGGACCCTGTGGTCTTTATAGACAAGTCTAGCCTCTCTCTCTCTCTCTCTCTCTCTCTCTCTCTCTCTCTCTCTCTTTGCCATGCCATGCTTTTCTCTTCGCTTCCATGCCTCATTCTTTGCTCTCTTCTCCTTTGTTTCATCGGCTTCGTGTGAATCTTGGTTTTAAATGTGGTGTGTGTGTGTGTGTGTGTGTGTGTGTGTGTGAACAGTTTTAGGATGCTCATACGGCTGATTGTTTTCTATGTGAGGATCATCCTTTCGTTTGTTGTAAGTAGAATTGTATATATTACTAAGAATTTCCTTTAACTCTTGCGTGAAATAGAGTGTAAGATTCATTGGTGAAGTCTGCATAGGCTCCAACTATGGAGTAGTGTGTATTTGTTTGCACCAAGCAATGTGTATCTACCATGTAGTAAAAGGCATGCTATGAACTCTGTGGTTTGAGTATACTTAGGTCCGTGTCATGTTGGGGCAGGCAAAAGTAGTCCAAGCTGAGGTGGCGCGCCGTTATTCACTGGGAAAAAAAGCAAAGTTGGTCAGTAGGTATTGTCAAGGGGGCGGCCTCGCTTGCCTGGCCATCTTTCTCAAAGCGTTGGCCAATTGAAAAAGTCAAGGTGGGAGCGTACGAGAGAGGCCTTGAGCTCTGTCCTGCATCATGAGATGCGCAAGCTAAACCACTTGGCCAACGCAGTTTTGCTAAAATCAAAGACCAAAATTTTAGTATTGACCCAATGTGACATGAAAAAGCTGCCACTCCCTGCAAAATCCTCATGAGCGCCCGTCTCAATGTGACAGGGGCCTTAGCTATCGTGCAATCAATGCACTCCAAGAGATGAAAGTTTAGACAAAAATCTCATCTAAAAGTCTTGGGGGCTTTCATAAAACAGATAAACCGTGTCATTACATAAATTTTTTGTGATACAGTGAAGGAGTTTCAATGAAAATGAGATGATAAAGAACAATCGTTTGGGCCGGTCTGTAACGCTAGTAGTTAGTAAGCCTAGAGATGGTCACTTCTTTCCGGAGGGGTCGAAGCAAGAGGCTATAAACGAACGAAAGAAAGCATGGCGATCTACACACACACACACACACAGAGAGAGAGAGAGAGAGAGAGAGAGAGAGAGAGAGAGAGAGAAGCGGGGGGGGGGGGGGATATGGCGAGGCAGAAGGCTCACATTCTTTGCTTCTTGGTGCTTGTTTGCTCGCCCGCTCCTTTCAGTTCTGTGGACGCGCGCCCATGTTTATCATCTGATTTCACACTTGCAGGACCAAATTTTGGCTGCCTCCCGCATGCACAACATGATGCACCCCAGGAGGACTGCCCTGCTGGCACATGCTTGCACTGCATCTTCGACGAGTGCTATTGTGGAACATGTTGCCGTCCCCCGCCCGCCCCCTTCTGTTCCGCTTTTACAAGCTATTCCACAGTGCCCACCCCATGCCATCTAACATAGGAATATCTATAAGTTTTTAAAGCCTTTGAAGCATACACATAATATATGTCCTTACACCTGTAATATATATCATTTTTCAATGGCTCCAAAGTATGTGTTGCTTGTCACTCATATACATCAGTTCTACATATATGGATTGCCTTTTATTCACATCTTTTTATAGGATGAGAGGTTGGTCTCTCTCTCTCTCTCTCTCACTCTCTCACACACACACACACATACACGTCTCTTGGGATTGTTCCTCGGATGTTAAAAAATATCATCTTCTCGCGTATATATACATGTCTTCCTAGATGTACACATCCACGCATTTCCATATACACATACACATACCTATGCCCATACATACACATATACATGTGAGTCACCCGACTTGCCGTGCATGGCCACCACAAGCTAAGAGGCATTCTAGAAGACGAAGATTTTGAGAGATGTGGTTTCAATTCCAAAGAATTGAACAACACAACCAACAAACAAATATTGAGTCAAGTTGATTGAGCTCATCAACACCAAAAAGGGAGTGATAGCAATATCAATGACAAGCAATCACAACCTTCTTAGGAAAGTAGCAAAGGTGGACAAGGAGATGGAGGAATGGTAACGAGAGAAGAAGGGTAGGGAAAGGACGGCTAGCGTCCTTTCCCTATAATCAGTGTGACTCCATATGGCGATCGATAGAGGTCGGAGTTGTGGGGGAGCATTGATTACAGGGAAAGGACATTAATCGTCCTTTTGTAGCCGTCACAGTCACGAAGGAGAGGGGCCAAACAATCCTTGGCACATCAACAACCGGAATTCAATAGCGTGCACCTTATTTTTCGTGTGCTAATGTGTAACTTGCAGCATGAAAGAACAATTACGTTTGTCGATCTATTTGCACTGGATTTGCTTATAGACTGCATAGTGAACTTTGACATTCCATTTGATGACGTCTTGGTCATCTATGAGCTGCTGCAAGAGATTCTGGAAAAGATCAAATAGTAAATGTGCGGCCTTGGTGTAGAATTAACCACATGAGACACTTGTGTTTTATGGCAAGAGAGTATGCCCAAATACACTTAAATGTGTATTCCCATTGCTTGGCATTCCAGGATCCATAATGGTGTTTGTTGCTTTAGACAAATATATATTTTTCCACATCTGAGAGACAGAGGTAGATTGTCCTTTGGCACATCTCTAAAACCAGCCCTGGAATCTTTGACACCTTTTTGAGATCATAGCTGCACACCCTTGAGAGATTTGGAATTTGTGGATTATCTCATCTTTAGTGAGTCGTTTTCCTTCTTTGTATACATCTTTCTAATATCTAATTACTGCTTTAAAACATGTGTGAGCTCTCTTGGATAATTGCTAGCATTTTGCTTGGCCAAACCATCCAGATCAGATGGAATCCTGTAGCAAGAATTGAGTTGAGAATTTCTAGATTTTGGGAGGAAACCACCTATTCTTTTGAATAATTCAAGCATTCCTGAACCTGCAGACAAGATGAGATCCTCTAGGGGTGAAGTTAGCAATTGAAACCAAAACCTCTTGCAAAGAAAGCCCAGAGTAGGCTTTGTATCCTTTCATATGAAACTTGTTGATTTTCCTTAGATTAGAATAGACCAAAAATTAGAAGAGGAAGATGCCCTCATGGTCCATTTTTTGGCTAACTTGTGTTGAAGATTTCGAATCCCCAAACCTCCTAGTTCTTTGGGTCTACATCACTTTTGTCAAGAGACTTTAGGAATTTTGTTAATCTCTTTTGATCCTCCCCAGAGAAATCTTCTTGCCAGAGTGCAAAATTTGTTCCGTTGGTATTGTGAAGGGGACCAACAAGACAAGAAAACCACCAAAGAAGATGATAAGTAGTGATTCCAAACACAAACTCTTGTGAAAATGTTGGGCCGATGGTTCTTTCAAGAGAAGAGCTTTTTTCTAAATCTTTCCTTGACCCAATTCCATATGTGATTGAAGGATATATTAAAGCCCATTGGAATATCCAGAAGCCTAAAAATCTGACCATCTTCAATACCTTTGCATCCAGAGTAGACAATTATGTCAGGGTAGGGACCTTTTGAAATTCTATGACGTGTTTTAGCATTTTTTGAAACGGAACCACTAGCCACACAATAAGTGTCCATGCAAGACCAAAAATCTTTCTAGACTCCCACTCTTGAGATATCCATTGCTTTAAGATTTCAATAGGAGGCATGATTCCATGTTAGAGACCAATCGCGACTCTTTCTTTCAAGTGCTTGAACCAGTTGTTGAGTTCAGCAATTTCAACAATGACTTCTCCTTCACTAGGACCCTGATTCTAAGGACCTTCATTTCTATCTTCATCATGATTGTCATCAGAGTTATCACCACTAACAACTTAGTCTGAGATTCAATAGATGAAGGTTTGAGACTAACCTAGCATCTATGCAAGGAGAATGGGTGAAGTGAAACATTAAATCCCTAACCAATTGGGCAAGGCAACATAGAATTTAACAGGTCATGCTACATGTGTTGTTGTGGAGCAGGAGGGGGATTTAAACTAGATTTAGTTTTTACTACATGTGCATATGGCATAGGACCTTGATCCCCAAGCCTGTTAGGGAGGAGGACGGAGACTCCTAGTCCTAGGTTGCATGAGAGGCATGAGGTTCCTCCCTTCATATGTGTAGCCAAAGAAAAAAGCAAGCTCTAGGGATTAGGTTGTCCCTCATTACAGATGAGCCCATTTACTAGCGCATCCTAGTAAGGCCATGCCCCCCCCCCCCCCCCCCCCCCCCAAAAAAAAGGAGGGGGGGGGGGGGGGGGGGGGGGGGGGATGGAGCACGTGGCACTTAACACCAACAAGAGAGGAAGATATGCAGTGTCACAAACTAGAAAAGGGGCAAGAGAGAGTAATCACTTTGCATGCCTTGGTAGTATAGCTTGTACTGTGCTCAGCTTAGCTCACATCCCCATGGATCCTTGTGTTAGTTATCAAAGTATTACTATTTTTGGCACGTGTTCAACAATTGGCTTCTTTAGATCTTTGTGTTGTTTCAATAATTTTCTTAAGTCCTTTTCTAGTCTTTATCACGTCAAGTAGTGACCATAAAAGAGTAGGTTTGTTTTCATAGATGCTTGTTTCTCAATAATGACTTTTGTGTAGTCTTTGGTTGATTTGTATGGTGAGTGTGGTTTACTATTGAAAGCTCTTGATGAGCTTCACATTGTTTCTTAGAGTGCATTCATTGTAGACGGTATGTCCAAAAGGAGTAGTGCCAAGATGCTTTGGATTATTTTTTCAATTGGATGTTGGAATGAGTGTTTTCCTTAAGAAGTAGTCTTTTGACAATAGAGAACATATGCCTAGCAATGGCTGGCTTGGGCTGTTACCGATCAATGTGGAGCTTTGAATTATTTTTTCAATTGGATGTGGAATGAGTGTTTTCCTTGAGAAGTAGTATTTTGACAATAGAGAACATATGCCTAGCAATGGCTGTCTTGGGCTATTACCGATCAACGTGGACCATGGGATTCTCTTTGCATACGGTCATCTATGTTTGGATTATGAAGTTAATTTGGATTATGAAAGATTTTACCACACAAACAGAAATTTAGCTAGGAGCTACTAACACAAAATGTGTCAGTTCACAATGCTTTAGATAACATGGAAATCTTTGGGGTTTGGTCCCTTGGAATTAATGATTGCATGATGATCTGGCTAAACAAGGGAAGGGATAATAAGTTGTGGGTTCTTTTTCAAAGGATTTGGAAAGAGGGTTTCTATTCCAAATGTAGTCTTTTGGCCAACCTTTACAAGAGGATATGCCTAGCAAGAGATTTTGTGGCTTCTACTCTTGTTGGCCTCTAGGCTCTTCTAGTTCTTTCCTTAGCTAGTCTACTACATTTTGTTCAGGAGACCTTTATAGTTGTAGAGAGTGGAGTGAGGAGCTTTCTTCTTGCATAATTTTGGAATCTCATCATAGTTGAGACCATGACCCGAACATTAAGATACAAACTACCACACATGATCCTTCATCTTTGGTTGAAAGCTCTTTAAAAGTTGGAAGCTTGATGTTCATTCTTATCAAAATGTTAGTGAGCTCTTGATATATTTTATCTTCACTAATTTGAAGGTAAATGGGCAATTGAGGTGGAGTGGATGGACAAGGCGGTAGTGGTGGTAAAGGTATTGAGTTTGAGCCAGGATATAGTGGTTGTGAGATGAGGTGGTGGAATAGCTTTAGTGGACTCTTGAGTGAACTACTTGGGTGTCCCTTATTTCCCTCATATAAGTCATACATAAGTAGCCCTATTGACAACCAATTGGACTTTCTTTGTTCTAGACCAACTTGGCTTAATCTAGATTGGCTTGGGAAGTTTGTCGGCCTTGATGAGATTACAAGTGTCCATTGGAAGGAGTTGACCTTTCTTTGATCTTGATTGACCTGCTAGGCCCACAAGGTCTATTTAGTTAGACCTAACTAGACCAACAAGCAATTGTCCAAGAAGTCAACCCCTACAATAAGTATCATTTTATGCCTACTAGTGGGCCTAAGGAGTTTTCAACATCTCTCTCTCTCTCTCTCTCTCTCTCTCTCTCTCTCACACACACACACACACACACACACACACACACACACACTTATACCAATTACATGTTTGTCCTACCACCAGGGGACCTTTTTGTTTGGTTCTAGTGGCTCAACTTATGTGGCAACCTTTACTTTTAGAAAGATCCTGTTTTTTTAAGGGTTGAGGCTAAAGGGTGATCCAAGATGGCCACATGCTTAGCCTACTGATTTGGAAACTCGTGTTTTTGCAAGAGGAGTCAAGGGAAAATTTTAGAATCTCTAGTGAGCTTGCTCTGTACATGCAATTCCAGAGAGGGAGGGAAAGATTATTTTGTAACGAAGCTTGTAGGGTGGGGCTTTTTGCTCTTATTATTCTTCTTCTTCTTCTTAATCTTATTCTTCTCTCTCTCTCTCTCTCTCTCTCTCTCTCTCTCTCTCTCTCTCGCTTCTCTCTCTCTCTCTCTCTCTCTCTCTCTCTCTCTCTCTCATACATCATTTATTTAAAGAAGCATTAAATCTTGGCTTAGGTGATAAATACTTTTTTCCATTCTGGCCTGGGACACTTGAGGTGTTTGAGTTACTTCAAGCAGCCATGTTATTTTTGCATTCTTCTCTGTCAATTGTGTCATCAAAATATCTTTTTCCTTTTTCAAATTTAGGTCGGCACCTTCAAATATTAGTGCCAAATCTTCTCGTGTGAATGCGACACCCATGCAACATAGCAGTCTCTTATATCATGGGTGGCCATTGTTGTCTCCTTTGAGAAAAATTCTACTAAATGTTGTTGAACAAAGTGTACATATAACATTTTTGCAAAATACAACGCACAATTTGCATTGTGTAATGTGTGGCCAAAAACCTCCAAGTAGATTCTCTCAGTGTTTTCTTTGATTTCTTGGTGCTGGCACTTCAAAACTTTCCACCACCCTTTCTTTATGTCCGCATCTTCACATGGCCATATTGTTTTAATTATATTCTCTATCGCTTCTTTGTTGATGTCTTTCCATTGCGCATGGTTCAGATTTTCCCATTTTGATAGTTGATGAGTTGTGCACATCGCTTGTTGTGCTGACATACCATGTGCTAGAGATTTCATGCGTTGGAAAGCATTAACAGCCAATTGGTGTTGATCAACTGGCACCGTTTGTGTATCACATGCTTACTCTTTCTCAGCCACGGTATCTCAGAACTTCATTGCCAAATAGACAAATATTCTTGAGCAAAGATTTTTTCACTTGCTCACCAAAAACAGCCCATGCAACCTTCCGCTGACTTGTTGGACTCTGCATGGCAATTGGGCATCTCTCATATACAAATAGGGTTGAAAACTTGTGCATGTTTCCTTGTTGGTTGGTAGGTCTTGATATACTTTGTGAAACAATAACCTACATTCTTTTGCATATTCACGCCGCACCATATGCAAGAAGATCATGGCACCCTTCTCCCTTCTCTTTGTGGAGACTTCCAGCCAATCCTTCCTCAGCTTGCCTTACAAACTCACACCGTACTCCTCATGTAGGTCATGTCATGTAAAGAAAAATCTGGTCTACTTGGAATATTGAGCCTTCCGAGATACTACTATTGGCCACACAAATTTAGAGGGAAGGAGATTCATAAAAACACATCCACTGCCATGTAAAACATTCAACAATAAAACTTATGAAATGTGGACATGGGAAAAACACTGGCAAACCATTTACATCTACTTTTTTTTTACCACAAAGTACTAATTCAATAGATTTATCCATTCATGAGAAGGAAATGGTTGATAACCATTGCTCTTATTAGAGGTAGGAAAGGTTTCCTTTGATGACATACTCACCACACCACTCTTGGGCTTGCTGTTGTTGAAATGCAAGCTGGTGGATGACACCTCAACCGATGATTTGTTTGGTAAGGTGCACTTTCATGGGTGTGTCTTCATTTCTGGTGTCCCAATTAAAAAAAACATCAAATCTCATACAACAATGAGTGCAACACCCTCATCATTAGAGAGAGAGAGAGAGGGAGAGAGAGGGAGGGAGAGAGGACCCAAGGAAGAAAAGCCAACATTTCAACAGTCTATGCAAGAAGTTCTAGCCCAAGAGAGATGATCAAGCATCAAGATGAAGAGAGAGAGATCTGACCATCCTGAGGTACGTTACAACAAAGAGTTAGCTCTGAAATAGTAGCAAGAGCAATACATGCATGATAGAATACAAAGGGCTACAAAAAGGGATGCAATGTGTCAAATGCTCATGCTCATTCCATCACCCCCCTAATGCACAAAGATGAGAGAGAGAGAGAGAGAGAGAGAGAGAGAGAGAGAGAGAGAGAGATGTAATGGGAGAGAGAGAGAGGGGGGGGGGGGGGGGGGGGGGGGGCTGTGTGTGCAGTTGGAGGTTGAGAGAAGAGGGGGTTTGAAGTTGGTGGTGCAATGTGGAGGAGCAAGAGGGGTTATGGTGGCTCAAAAAGAGTGCCACTTGCTATCTATGGTAGAGGCATCAATGGGTGGTATCTGGTGGTAGTGATCAGTAAGGGTGGAGGGGGGAGCTCACTTCAAAGTTCTCTTATTATCCTTCACCATAATAATAAAGTTTGATAGATTCTTCTACTTTTTGGATACACATACTTTTCACACACTACAATTTTGATTATTTCAACCTAAATGTTTTACTCTTTAGAGGTTGTAAAATGTTGAAATAGGGGTCCATATTCTTTTTGAAAAATTTGTTAGGTTCAAATCAATTGGTTGGACACCATCACACTGACGGTACTAACCTTATCTATTCTTTTTATCACATAGAATAATAAGTCATTGAGAGCTCTATCAACCCTCTGTGTCTGCTCTTCTTCTCCCTCTCACTCCACATGCACCATGCAGTCTTCAAGTGGTATTAGAGCTTACAATTGTAATGCTACTTCTCACCCAATGTTTCCCTCTTTTGAGCGGGCTTCACATCAGCAACTCGACATTGGCATTAACTTCGAGGAAATTGACTATAGGTTTTCATAGGCTCTCTGGCATTGTAGATAGCAAGACAGAGAGATAGTTTGTTGGCTATGAGAGACAGGTTACAACTTGCTATTAGCAACATTTCTTTGCATTTTTTGAGAGAAAATTTGGATTTCCATATGCGTGTTTGGCACGATGTATATTATTTGTGGTATTGCTTATGCATAGCCATTGATGGATTCTCAGAGATAGTTGTTAGATATACATTTTGACATGCACAGGGACATTCATAGGTCCTTTGGACACAATAGATCTACAAGAATCTTATGCAATGATATATTATAGTTCTAGTGGAAGTTTGGATGTATATGGTTTATGTGTGACTAGCATTTGAGAGCAGTTGTGCGCTATTGAGAGCATTTTGCTCCTTGCAGGGAGTTGGTTTGTGATTTTGTTTGCATACTAATTGATGCCTATTTGAGCACGTGTCCTACAATTTTGCAATGATAGTTTTACATTGTGCTGTGGATATTGCCATTGTACAATGTTGGGGAGCCAATTCTGGCTTGTTTGGTAGGCTTGGCCTTTCTAAGACTCGATCTAGAAGAGCTCTTTTTGAGAATGTGGCTAGTCGTGTCTGCATAACCTTTTGTGAGGGTCATTGCATGAGGTTTGCTGAAGCCAAGCACTAAGTGTGAGGTGCACTAGGTTGCTAGAGATCCCCATTAGTGAACACACCATAGGATATGAATAGATAGATATAGGTGTTGTGATGCCAAGTTGGTAGTCGTTCTTGATAGTTTCTTTGAGTAGTATATGCCAATTTATGCCCAAAGAGCACTCTTGATATTTTATGAGTTGATTTTGTCTTAAGTTTTGCCTGCGATTTTGATCTCCGTACAAAGAAGACTCTGTCAAATTTTTCCCACAGTCCTCTAGTTTGTCTATAGTACTCTTTTGCATTGACATTGCAGTGATTTTGCTACGTGTTCACTTGAGATTTTCATCTCTGTGCAAAGGAGACTCTACCAAAATTTTTGCCATCAATTCCTAGTCTCACTCTTTTGCATTTATTCTTGTCACTCATGGCTGGAAATTTTGAAAAAGAAAGTATTATATTAAGACGTTTGATGGCACAACCTTTACGATATGAACGTAGTGTTGATGTCTTGTTCAATAAGGGCCTTGAAACACCATTGAAACAACATAAAGAGGGTGCTTACACTGATGATGAGTGGGAGGAGCTTGATGCGTGTGCTATGGTGGCCATTTCCCTACACCTTGGTGAGTCCATTTTCTTTACATTATGGATAAGACTATTAAAGAGGAATTATGGGAGCCATCATACTCAGCTTGGGATGGTAAGAGTGCATCAAACAAAGTGTCTTTGATGAAGAAGGTTATGCACTTGAATATGAAAGAGGGTAGCACTGTCAGTTTGTATTTGAATGAATCCAATAGTGTTTTTACACAGTTGACTTCTAAAGGGCTAAACTTTGATGATGAAATGGAAGCCATTTTCTTGCTATTCTCTTTGCCTTCATCATGGGATATGTTTAACACTACCATTAATAACTTTGTCTCTCATGGAGAAAAAACTTCAGTGATGTTACTAGTGCTTTACTCATGAAAGAGATTTAATGTCAGCCTCTTGATAATAGTGGGCATGGTGATGCATATATGGCTAGTGGAAGTAGCCCAAAAAACAATCAAAGGTAGAGAGGTTGTAGTCAAAGTCATGGTCATTCTTAGGATTGCAATAATTCACATAGGAAGAGCTATGGATGTGACACAAGGAACATTGAATGCTACCATTTTCGCAAGAAAAGACACATGAAGAAGGATCCTCATTTATTACAAAGAAAAATGGTAAATCCATTGTTCGTAAGTTTTGCACCTTTTAAAAGTAGTGTGAAAATAGGGGAGCTCAATGTCATTGAGTCTCCATATGTTGATGTTGTTCTTGACATGCCACAACCATCAAATTTACTAGTATTCACTTTTGATTTGAGTCCGGAGGCATTATTAGCTCTTCAAAACTGTTATGCACAAAATTGGATCATTGACTTAGGTGTTAGTTTTCATGTTACTCCTCACAAGGAGTGGTTCTCCAGTAATGCTTCCACACATGGTTCATCTAAGCTGGGTGATTCTCATTATCTTGAGATATATGGCATTGGAGATGTGAATTTGTGAAAGCATAATGAATCTAATTTCATGCTTCGAGGTGTTAGATATGTGCCAAAGCTAACTAAGAGCTTGGTTTCAGAAGGATAGCTTGATGATCTTGGATACACTATAATGTTTGGAATTAGTTCTTGGATAATAAAAAAAAGGGAACTTGGTCATTCTCAAAGGCAAAAGGTCTTGATCATTGTACTCTTTGTATGTCTATAGTGTGAAAGAGAATTCTATCTATGTAGTCGAGTTGCCTTCTTCTGAGTTGTGGCATAGCCGGCTTGGTCATATGAGTCAGAAGGGAATGATGCAATTGCAGTGCTTTGGCTATATCCCTCTATCAAACTATTGTGATTTCATTTGTGTGAGCATTGCATATATGAGAAACACACAAGGCTTACCTCATCACCATTGGATAGGAAGTTAAGAAATCCGCAAGACTTATGTGGACATATGCAAGCGACATAAGTGGACATATGCAAGCAACATAAGTCTCGGGGGGGGGGGGCATTATATTTCCTAACTCTCATAGATGGGTCTACTCAAAAGGTGTAGGTCTTCCTCTTGACGAGGAAAGATGAAGTCTTCAATGTCTTACAAAAGTTTCTAGCTATGGTAGAAAACCGGTTAGGCAAGAAGTTGAAGGCTTTGTGCACTGAAAATGGGGGAGAGTATGTATCCACCGAGTTTAAAAACTTCTATGCAAAAGAGACATTTGAAGAAATTTTACTACACCATACACACCAGCTAATAATGGAGTTGTTGAGTGCAGGAATAGAACTATGCAAGAGAGGGTCACTTCCATGCTATCTATGGAAAATTTACCTCAAGAGTTTTGGGGAGAGGCTGTTATGAATGCGGTGCATATAATCAATAGGTCGCCTGGTACATCATTGAACTACAAGATTCCATAGGATATGTGGATAAGAAAGAAGCCTAATTATGACAGATTACATGTGTTTGGGTGTGAGGCATTCTCACATGTACCGAAAGATCTCAAAAAAAAGCTGGATCCCAAGGCACACAAATGCATCTTCATTGGCTATGGTGCAGATGGAGAGTGTCTTTGGCACCCAAAATCTCAAAGAGTTATTTGCAGCTCACAAGTGATTTTTAATGAATCAAAGACGCATAGACATCCTGTGAAAGAGGTTGAGTATCACAAATTTAGATTCCAGGATGTAGCTTGAAGTGATATTTAATGAATCAAAGATGCATAATTAGCCTATGAAAGAGGTTGAGAACCACAAAGTGAGATTCAAGGATGTAGCCTCAAGTCAAGTTACACAAACAACTCAGTCTATTGGAGATGTTCCTACCTCAAGTAGTGCTCTTGAGAGCGGTAAAATGCTCCCAAGAAAGCAAAGTCAAGTAGTCAAGCAGTCAACAAGTAGTGAGGAGATCTACACATGCCTCTCTTCCTGAGCGATTTCACCTAGGAATAGACTGCTTGTTGGTCACTGGCCTACAAAGAGCTTACCTACTACCAAGAGGCTATTGAGATGGAAGCTAGCATCAAGTGGGAGTAGGCAATCATGGATTTAATATTTACGTAATGACATAAAAATTTCTTGTGATCACAAAGAATTATTACCATATTCATATAATCACAGTTAAGGGAGACCTGGTAACCCACAAAAAGCCCGCATAGTAACCCACAAAAAGCCTATCAAGAAAAATAAAAATACTGATGGGCCTGTTGTGGGCAAACAAAAAAAGTTTGGTGGGCCCGTTGTGGGCAAACAAAAAATTTTGGTGGGCCCGCTCGTGCCCATGAGATGTAATTTTGTGAGCCTTTGAGAGAGAGAGAGAGAGAGAGAGAGAGAGAGAGAGAGAGAGAGAGAGAGAGAGAGAGAGAGAGAGAGAGAGAGAGGAGAGACTCGACTTTGCAGGTACGTCGAGAGGAAGGAGGGAATCATGTGGAAGCATGCTCTAGTTCATAGTGCACCACAGTAGCAAAGTACCTAATCAAACGACTCAAGTGTTTGTGTTGTGTGTGCATTGTGTGGTAGCATGCTTTATGTCATATTGTACGTCAATAATAAGGTACCCTACTACACAATGTGGGTGTGTGTGTGTGTGTGTGTGTGTGTGTGTGTGTAGTCTTTTCTATAGAATAGTGCTTACCACGAGGGCATCACCTCGGTTACGTGGGGAATATGAGTTGAGGACCAAATTTACTTGGTGTCGGTCCCTCCTTTTCCATAAAGAGAGACTTGATACAATACAACCTGTGTTCCTTAAGACCTTTTTGATTCCATGAAGATGGAAAGATTAATGCACCAATATTATGTCCAAAACAATAACTAATGCACCAATATTATGCACCAAAAGATTAATGCACCAATATTATGTCCAAAACAATAACTAAATTACTTGCAATGGACAAGAACTTGTCCTTGGCCTCAGATTCTTGCCCATACTTTGCCTTTATTGAGCCTTGGGGAACTTTAGCAAGACCCAATTGTTTTCCTTAAAAGATAAGGCTCTTATGTGCTTATTAGCAGCATCTTTTTGTCTTTGCTATGAGATGGATATAGTCTCTTTAATCTTTTGAAAATATTCTTGGAGATCTCGGCTATACTCATCAAATAGAGAAAATATCTTCCCATGTACCTTAAGGACAAAGGGACTTTTAGATTTTCCCTCTATGACCTCAAAAGGTGCCTTTCCTATAGAAGTATGTACAATGTCATTGTATGCATACTCTACAAGGGCTAAGTACTTCTCCCATTGTGAGCGTTGGTCTACTTCTATAACATAGGCTTTTAGTAGATCTAGAATTGTAAGGTTGGCTATCTCACTTTGGCCATCCGTTTGTGGCTGATAGGCCGGAGAGAAATTTAACCTTGTACCTAGGTTCTCAAAAATACCCTTCCAAAAACTATTGGTCATTTTAGGATCTCTGTTCAACACTACTATGGATATTGGCAAGCCATGGCATTTGAAAATCTTGGGATATGAAGAGGGTTGCCATTGGATGTGCCGTAATAGTCTTTTTGATAGGTATAAAGTGTGCCTGCTTGCTAAACCTGACTATTGTCCATATTTCTGTATTCTCGTGGATAGACTTGGGCAATCCAAAGATAAAATCCATGGATATGCTCTCCCATGGTGAATCAAGAATTGGCAGTGTGGCTGGAGAAATCTAGGTTGCTTCCCGCTATCATACTTTGTCTTTTGGCATACCACGTATTTTGAACATACTCTTGTATGTCTACTTTCATGGTAGGCCAATAGAAGTAGGTCTCTACTCCTCATAGAGTAGTTTGAATCTCTCTATGCCCTACATAAGGAGGAGCATGGGATTCATACATTAATTTCTCATGAAGTGAGTTAGTAACACATAGCTTATTTCCATAAAGAAGATAACCATCCTCCAAGGTGAATGGTTCATCTTTCTTTCCTAATGCAAGGGATGAAATCACATCCCTGAAATTAAAAGATAGATCATTGTGAGTTGCTATAGATACTGCATTTGATCTTGGCTGTTGTGATAGTGCATCCACTAACAATGTGAGCAATATGAGAATTAAATTTCCAAAGAAAATTTTCCCACCTCATTTGTTTGCTGGAGAGCTTGGTGTGCGTCATGAAGTACTTGAGGCTTTGGTGATCCGTTCGTAAGATGAATGGAGTCCCCAAAAGATAGTGCTTCCATGAGTCTAGGGCATGTAGAATAGCTAGTAGCTCCTTTTTATATATGCCCAATAATCACACATCGGAGTTGTTTCTTCAAATCTTGTATGCTATAGCATGCCCTTCTTGAAGCAAAATTTCTCCAAGGCAATCCCCACAAGCATCACATTGAACCTAAAATGGATTTGAGAGATTTGGTAGTGTAAGCACAAGCTGAGAGATAAGCTTCTCTTTGAGGTTGTCAAAATCATCTTGCTCTTTTGCAATCCATGTATACCTAATGTTTTTTTTTTTTTGTTAAGTCGTATAATGGTCCTGTTATTAGCGATAATTTTTCTATGAAGCGTCTATAGTATGCACACATACCAAAAAAGCTTTGTAGCTCGTGTAGATTCATTATTACCCTTAGCTTTGTTGGATCCATTTGGATGCCATCTTGAGAGATAATGTGACCTAAGTATTGAATCTCTTCTCGGAAAATTCACTCTTCTTTTGATTAATGAAAAGTTTATTCTCTCTTAGAACTTGAAAGATTAGGCTTGGAGATGTTTTTTATGCTTCTCAAGGGAATTGAAGTAGATAATAATATCATCAAAGAATACTCCAGTAAACTTGCGGTGGTGCCTAAAAATTTTCTCCATTAAGCGGTTGAATGTGGCTTGAGCATTTTTCAAGCCAAAAGGCATGACAAGATATTCATAAAGACCAAATGTCATGCAAAATTGGTCTTTACAATATCTTCATTCACTGCCCTTATCTGATGATAGCCTTTAAGATCAATCTTACTAAAGTAGGTAGACCCTTGTAACTTATCTGATGATAGCCACTTTTAAGGTCAATCCTACTGAAGTAGGTAGACCCTTTTAAGGTCAATCCTACTAAAGTAGGTAGACCCTTTTGAGTTCAATCCTATTGAACTAGGTAGACCCTTAACACCACATTAGAGAGTTTGAGACTTTAGAGACAATTTGGGAATCACCAATATCTTGAAGATTTGGTCATATGGACAAATATCAAAATATTTTTTAAGGCCAAAACCCTCCACAAGGGAGTACTTGAAAAGATCTTTTGAGCCGTGCTCTCAAAATTGTGGCTAAGATTTGGCCATGTGGTCAAATCTTAAGCTCATTTTGAAAGTGGAAATTAAAATTTCCCAAACTCACTAATATGGTGTTCCTTGTAACTTATCAAATAGATCTTCTACCCGTTGCACAAGAAATCTTTTTTTGAAAGTGATCCTATTTAATGCTCTTTAGGCAACACACAAACAATATGTGTCCTCTTTCTTTTGTACTAAAAGGACTAGTGAACAAAATGGTGAAGAGCTAGGTCTCACCATCACTTTTTCTACCAGTTCATGGACTTGCCTCATGATCTCCACTTGTTAAGCTTGTGAAACTCATTAAGGGGGTTTATTAGGCGGTGAGCTTCCTAGTAGAAGCTCTATTGCATGATCATCATCCCCTCGTTTTGGAGGTAACTCTCTAAGGATATCATCAATAAAAACATCTTGGAATTCATTTAGGAAATTAGAAAACTCTAATTCCTCTTGATTCCCACCATTTTTATCTAGTAAAACATTAGGATCATTTATAGATTCCTTAACAAAATTCATGTACGTGGAAATTGAGCTTTTTATTGACTTATCAAAAGCAGCCATATTTACAAGGAGTATGGTGTTACTCGACTCATTAGCGTCTATGTACATGTTCTTTTTCCTATACTTGAAATATATTCTTGTTTCAGGGAACTTCATATTTGCAGCCATGCGATTAAACCATAATGCCCCTAAGATAACATCCTCATGTTGGAGAGGCGAGATGAAAAAGTCCTCTTTGTCGACGTAGCTTTGGACATGAAGCCTCAATTTCCCAATCAAGGGATAATGGAGGCATTTTTCCCCTTGAAATCCCCATTGGCCATCACAATGTCTCCCATCTCATAAGCTTGTATGCCTAATTTGGTAGCCAACTCCGTTGATACAAAGTTGTAAGTTGAGCCGCCAGGGTCAAAAATGATAAGGCATAATGCTCTCTCACCTTTTTCCAAGCATAGGAAATGGAAGATCCTTTGCAATGAGCATCCCTTTTTGGATTTTCAACCATAGAAGCTCTAGGTGGCTCATTGCGTGCATTTATTTGGGGGCAAGTACGATAGCCATGTCCTTGCTCCCTGCACTTGAAGCACTTGTTGTCTTTGTTAAAACTCTCTAGCTCTTTAGGAGAGAGTCTATTTTTACCTTTGTAGACTCCTTCTCCTCTGCTTTGTTGTTGTTGTTGCTAGAGTTGCCTTTAGAAGACTTTTGAGCATTGTTCTTTCCTTTAGGCTCATTTTGGTCTTCAATTTCCATGGGTTTAGAATTTCTCTTAGCCCCTTGTTGGAAATTAGTTTGTGAAGCGACCATAGTATGATGTATGACCACAGAGATGGTCCTAGGCCTTTGATAATTGATATATTTGGCCATGACTTTAGATAGCCCAATACAAAACTGTTGTTTTTGTTCTCCAAAGTCTATTGTTTTGTAGACAGTGGCTTTGAGATGCAAATCCCAAAACTTCTCTACATTCTTGTGGATAGACTTGTAGGGTAACAGTTTCAAACTTTGCCATTCGGTAAGAACTTTGTCTTTGGCATCACTTGTAAGAAACTGCTTCATTATGGAAGCTCTTAGGGATTTCCACGTCTTTAAAGCTTCACCATTAGCTCATAGACTACCCCACCATTGTCTGGTAGACTTTTGAAAATTCATAGCTATACGTTGTAGCTTAGAGGACTCCATGAAGCCCTCATCTCCAAAGGCTGCATCAAATTGTTGGATAAAGGCCAAGACTTCGTTCGTAGCACCAAAGGTGCCATCATAGGTGAGAAAAGGGATGTTCTCTCCTCCCTCCTTGAACTTTTGGTCTTGCTATACCTTTTCCAATAAGACTTTTGATGCCCTCTCCTTTTAGGCTCTTTAGGGGATAAGCCGCTACTTTCATCGGAAGAAGAGGAAGGTGATGAGGATGAAGAAGAGGTGACCTCTTTCTCTTTGAGGAAGAAGGTGATGAAGATGGAGAAGAGGGTGACCTATTTCTCTCCTTTTTATTCTTTTGATTCCTCTCTTCCTTCAAGGAGAAGGACTATGCCGAGATATTTTCCTATTGGAACGAGTTGGAGATCTTTGTGACCACCGTCTTTATGGAGCCACATCTTTCAAAGGGTTTGGAGACTCACTTCTTTCTCTTTTATATGGTTCCTCCTCAGCTCTTATTGGAGAGAATTTTATTTTGGAAGTTTCACCAAGAGGCTTCCTAAGTACTCTCTTTTCTTGGGGAGTTTGGAGAATCCCATGGGTTCAAAGTTGTTGGACAACTTCACCTTTGTTGAATGGGGTTGTCCATGGCTTGTTGTAGCATGGTGCCAAGATAATTCACAAGCATAGGGGCATCATTAGTACAACTTCATGTGAAAAATCAAAGTCATCAATATTTATTCTACTCTCTTTATTATTGTTAGCCATGCTAACAAAATTTAGGAGTATGCTAACTTGTTCTTTGACAAGTGTGAAACCACTCGTGGAAAGATTAAGGACCTCTCTTCTTAAGCAAGAAAAGAGAAACAATAGCTTTGATACCAATGTAGAATTAGGCTAATAACATTGATTATAGCAGAATTAAAGCGACATTAGTAAGCATTTCATCAAGAGAATCCCTAATGAAAATAGAGAGTGCTTGCTGGTTAGCTTGGCCATGAACAATACTTGTAAAAGAGAGAGAAATAGAGAAATTGACAACAATTGAGGACCATATTTACTTGGAGCCAGTCCCCCCTCCAAAAAGCTCTTGTATTATTTTCTCCCATAAAGAGAGACTTGGTACAATACAATCTTTGTGTTCCTTAAAACCTTTTTGATGCCATGAAGATGGAAAGCTTCATACACCAATATTATGTCCAAAAAAACACTTACCTTACTTGCAAAAGATAAGAACTTGTCCTTGACCTCAATTTCAAGACCTCAAACCGTCAAAGGTGGAGAGAGCTGGCAGGGAGTGAGGAAAGTGAAGATGAAGAAGATGTAGCATACAAGAAAGAAGTATTCTCCTCACATATCATTACTCTTAGAGCATATCTTAGCATAGTAATGGAGATTGAGAAGATGAGCAGCATGCTTTGAAGCTTGAATCTTGCTTGGATTTGCATTCCATAGCCAAGAGATGATGGTGTAGGCTCTCTACTTCTCAATCTTGGACTCAAGAGATCACTTTTTTCTTAACACACAATGAGAGAGTGTGTGTGGGCTCGTGGTCTTCACATTAGGAAGAGGATGGGGTCTAGGGAGGGGCTCTTTGTTTGCCATGAGATTATGGAGGTGATTAACATATTGACAAATAGATGCATGTCATGTGTACAAGAATGGTGGGTGTGTAAGAGAGGTGTAAGATTGTTCAAATGATGCACTTTTCCCCCCAAAAAGGGAGTGGACTAGTTTATGATTTTTGCCCTTCCATAACTCTTACATGTGACTCTCCGATTTGAGCGAAGATTATAATTTTGGAATCTACAGGTCAAGCTCTTTCCATAGATATGTTAGATGATATAGTTTTACCCTCTAGATTTTAAATTCAATTTGGGGGGGAAGATTTGATTTCAAATAAACTATCCATTTTGCTTTTTTGAATTCAAAAGTTATCCTTTTATTTCTTTTTTAATACTAAAGGTTTGACTCCCTTAAACTGCTAAATAAAAGAGGCCCTCATAGACTCCATTCTCTTCCTAATGAAGAGAAAGAGAGAGAGACAAAAATAAACCTAGCTTCCTTACTCTAGCTCAGAGGCCATTGGCCCAAGATTGGGGCTAGCCAATGAAAGGCCTAGTTCATAATAAGCAAGGGGTTTAGCATTTAGACAAGTGTCCTTATTTCCTCCTTTCAAGAGATCTTGACCTATTAATTAATTGAAGCTTAATTCTTGTTGGCTCTCTAGGTCAATTGGTCTATAGGAATTAAGCTTGCACATGGTTTTCTCAATTCTTATTGGACCCCTTGATAGACTGCCCAATAGGAATAAAGGGAGCTGTAATCTTATTGGTCCCTTTTATGATTTTTTCCATATTGTTTAATCTTAATTCAATTAAGATCAATTCTCATTGGTCCTTTCCATAGGCCATCCAATAGGATTCAAACTTAAATGGGGGCAACTTGGCTAGGGGCCTGGCATGTGTCCTTTATACCCCATGTGGAAGGGTGACTCTTGGAGTGTGTGTGTGTGTGTGTGTGTGTGTGTGTGTGTGTGTGTGTGTGTGTGTGTGTGTGTGTGTGTGTGTGTGTGTGTGTGTGTGTGTGTGTATTCTCTCTCTTGGTCCTATATGTAGGGCTCGCTCCCCCCCCCCCCCCCCTTTTGTAGGATTTGTGTTCTTTTGGCTCAAGCACCTCAAGGTGGCCAAAGTCTTTACTTAATGGTCCTCCGCCTAAGGACTTTTAACACTAACCTTTGGAGGCTTTAATGAAGATTAACATAAGGTCTTTTAAAGCTCCATTAAGTGTACATTGCTCTTTGGTAGACCTCTCCCCATTTGGACCCTTATTGAGATAATCTTATCTCTCCTGTTGTTGGTCCGCTGTTGAGAATACATCTAGCAACACATATCCATATCCTAACTCTTGTTCCCTTTTATCTTCCCATATCAAATTATCAATTCAGTATGAGAAAATCATTTAAGATAGGTAGTTATTAGATTTTACAACCTATATAATGTTTGTTTAAGTATTAAGTATATAAAATACTTGGTCGATAACGCAGTCGTGAATAGTATTTCATAAACAAATTTTTGTAATATCTGTAATTGTTATTCTTAAGCGTTCTTGTCAAAATAAATTATACCCAATTATAATTCATTTCATAAAAAATAATTCAAAACAAAATTTCAATCATGTAACAACTATCTATTGAATTTTTTATCAATCATCCTTGCTTTATTAAAGTGATACATGAAATCTAATAAATTTATCATGAAATTCTTTGCCAACTTATAAATATTATCCAAAGTACTCATAAAAATTATAACATCACTTTTTTACAACCTCAATAGTGACTACCCCAATGAATAGCACCTTTGCAAAACAATAGTCGATGGTTCACTAAAATTTGTACTCTAGTATCTACCTGTTTGTTTACAAATAGCGTATATGGACACGACCAAAATATTTATATACACACTTTCATTAAATTTTCATAGCAATGTTTTTTTTCAAGAAATTATACACTATAAAATTTTTATTAAACGGGCTAAAATTACGAGATGTTTGTGCGTTTAAAATCTTAAAAATTACTTTGTTAATTAAGGTTGCCAATAGATACATTACAAATCTTCAGTGTTGTCTTGATATCGTTGCAAAATCTTTTTAAGTTATATTCAATTTATGAATTCTTTGTTAAAATTGCACCAAATTTATATGATTTTTCTACCTTCAAAATATTAATTTGGTTAAGGATTAAAAATATCAATTTAATTATGTTCTTCACTTTGTAATTGAAAATACAATGCACATGTCTTCTATTATAACCTTGTTTTTTGAAGTGTTAAGGTGCAAAATGCGAACTCATGTCTTATGGTCTAACACAATTTTTGAAGTGTTTAGGATTTTAACCCGTATTGTCTGATCTAATGCTATTTTCTTAAGTGTTTAGGGTTTTAATTCATATCTTTCAATAAAATGAAGCTTTTTGAAGTGAAAATGATCATCAACATGTATTAATCCAATCTAACATAGTTGTTTTAAGTGTTTAGGGTTATGATCATGGTTTGTGCAAGCTAGTGTAAGACCATCAGTACGCCTTGTAAATGTATTTAGTATGTTGTTTTTTACTATCCAATGTAAAAATGACACCCGAGCAAATGAAAATTATTATGCCTGCTATTCAAAAGGAGTGCGCAGTGGCAATATCCTCATGTGCAGATGGACGCATTTAGCAAATAAATCAGAGTGACATCTTCATTTGGGAGAACACAGAGCACAGATTGCATTGCAAAGGCCAATATGAGTTATTGGTGCCAACACAGATCAGAGAATTTGACCCCCCGACAAGATCAGAATGGTGCTTGGCAATATGAAGGTATGATGTAGAGATTTGAAAGAGGAGCTCGCTTGCACTTGCGATATGGAAAAACTAGAGCTATGGGATAAGCAATGGGAGAAGAAAAAGATAAAGATGAAGCAGATTAAAATCCAAGACCAATCCAATTTACCCAAGCAAATCAAGATGGCACAAGATGCCCAAGGGTCCATGGGTGGCCGATCAGATGCCATTGGCACCAACACAACCATTCACACAACGTTGAATGCCAATGTGCACATCTGATAGGAATCCCTCACGAAGCCTTGGTAGAAGGTGCGAGTATTGAAACAGGCTCATTTTGTGTCTGCACATTATACATTGTTAAAAGCATATCCTTCTTTCTAGAGCATATCACTTATATGGGAAAATGCTACAAGCGAGAGGTAGAAGCAAAGTTTGATAGCTTCTAGATAGATCAAGGCATGCAAACATTGCATCCCTCTATTGTTAGATGCATTGAATTTACCACAGAGGCCCCCTGGATCACACTCTCTCCATACTACAATGGGGGCTCATTGGGATACTTGATGTGCCGTTTATCATTCTCACAAGGCACGTTCAGGTGTTGCATGTACATGCTTCAATACAATTGGAAGAATTTTCCACCTGTAAATCAATAGCTGTCAAAAATTAAGACTGCACAACTCAAAGCAGTGATTGAGCAGATGCCAACCATTTTACACGCTCTGATTGATGGTGTTGCGGCCGCTCACTCTGCTGGCATAGTGCATTGTGATTTGCATCCCTACATTGTGATGCTAGAGTTTATTCATGCAAATAAACCTCGCATTGGCATTATTGATTGGGGTATGATGCTTAGAACCCCGGCCAAGTGTGTATCTAACAATTTTGTACCTAATGCAATCAATCTTCTTTTGCAATTTTGGAGGCAAAGAAAGCAACAGAATGTGAGTCCGCAAAGCGGCCATGGATCTCTCCAAAGATATATGATCCACAATGCTCAAATGCATACACAAAAGCTAGCGACATTTATACATTAGGTTTTCCTATACGATATGTTAATAGAATTTTGGAGTGCAGCAAGGAAAGTGTACTTCTCAGAAGAAGTATTTTGCCACCTCAATTAAGATGCCCTCATAGCTATTTAGTAAAAGGTGGACACTTGGATGAAACTAAGAGAGCGTGAGGCTAGAATAAATGCCTCTAATATTTTTCTTTTCTTTAAAGATCATTTAAAGACAGACCCTAATCCTATTCAATGAGTGATTTCTCATTAAACTTACACCATCTTTTTATCCGTCTTGAACATTTTGTAAATTGCTATTGATTAGTGTGAATGATTTGCCATTGTTTGAGGACAGATCGAACGGGCACCCAATTGGTCAAACACGTAGCCGGACACCACATTTGTATTCTATTAGTTTTCTGAGTAAGTGTAGTAATACTCTGTGTAAATCCTGATTCCAAAGTAGTGGATCAATTCCTTGAGTTGTAATTCTGTCATGACAATTGTAAAGGTCCATGTAAACCGACCATTGGCCATTTAGAATGCCCTAGGTATAAGTGTCAATAACCTTAATGTGAAAGAAGGCTTATCTTTAAGGAAGAAGGGAGCTTGAAACGTACGCTCAAGCTACGAGCTGTTCTAACTTGTAATCATCGTAGTTAATGAATGGGTAATCAATTTTCAATTCCAAAACTTGCATTGTGTTCCTCTCTCTTTGCTCTTTCAATTAAATGTAAACATTGTCAATTTTGTTGTGGCTTGCGACGACTACGCGTCTGTGAGCCTTACTTGCAAATTTGAGTGCTTAAATCATTGTTTTTAGTCATTTTGACCATAGGAGAGTGTTCACCATAGGACGACATTTCTCGCATATTCTATTGCAAATTTTAGGACCTTTTTCATGATGGATCGTGATTTTGATACCTTGTTGGATTGCAACCATACTTGGTAGGATTGTGCCCCTAGGTGTCCTAGACCTCCTCCTAAAGTTTTGTTGCGTTTTGAGTCCGTTCGAGTGCCAAAATGGCGTGATGACCTAGAGTTGTGAGAAAGGATATAGGCAGATTTTCGTGATCATTGAGTGTTGGTTTGCTTGTAGAGTTGTTGTGTTTGTTTGTTAAGGTTCACTTCTTGAGATTGACGATCTCAAAGAGTCTTCGTGCCCCATCCGAGTCACTTCCCTGAGTATTGACATTATGTTAGTACCAAAAAGCTATGATGCAGACGTCTGTCGCGACGACCCGCTTACATTGGCGCTGCTACTTTATCTGTTTGTTGGGTAGCTTGGCTAAGGTCTGCTGACTTCGGCACCCATTCTTTTTGCACTGATCGTTTTGAAGGTCTTTTTGTTTGCCTTTTGTTGTTGTTCTTTCGCTTGCCTGAGTTTTTTGTATTCCGTTGATAGCTTGGCTCGCTCCTTGTGGAACTTCTTTCTTGAGGTGAGTACATCCAAGCTATTGCTTTAAGCTTTTTGGCCCAAACATTAGTGTTTCCTTGGAAGTAGCCTTGAGCAGTGATTGACTGATTTGATGCTACCCACCCTATCACCTTTTGTTGTTGATGTTGAACTTGTGCTTCATGTATCCAAACTGGGTCTTTGACTTTGATGTGTTCTTTGGATACCAACACTTGGTTGACATTCTTTGGCTTCTTCTGGATGCTTTTTTGTGATGGAAACTTTGGTTGATAGACTTTTTGTTTTGATTTGCATTGCATTTTCGATGGCTTGGCTCTAGATGTAGAGGCTTCGTTGGAAGTTTAATGTAGGCTCGTTGAAGGTAAATTCGTCTTGCGAGATTGATATACTTCAGTGTTTACCTTTGCTTTACGTTTTTCTGTGATGGTTGGTTGCTCCTTTTTTGCATTGACATGAGGTGCTTTTGGAATTTTTAAAGGTGTTGTTGCTAAAGATTTTCCTTGTGGTTGAAAGAAGATGTTCCTCCAGCTTTTTGTCAGGATCAGACTCTGATGGGATTCAATTATGTAGAAAGTATCCTTGTACTCCCCAGTACTCAACTTGAGTACGGCTTCTGCCATGCTAAAGCTAGAAATTGGTATTTTTGAACTTGTGTACACTATCTCCTCTAGCTCGATGATTGGCGGCTTTCCCATCATTATCCATGTACCATAAGACCTTATATTCTTTGTTGCGTCTGGATCTATCACAGCTGAACATGTGATGTTGAGTCCTGTTTCTCTGCATATGCTGAATTTGATCATTGTAGGAGACAGTCGATCTTCTTCTTTGTCCTTGTTCTTCTTTTGATCTTGTATTTTCTAAACATTGGATGTTGAACTTGGAAACTTTTCTCCTTCATCTACTTTCATTTGCACTTTTTCTAGAGTTGGCTTCTTTGAAACAACTTTTGTTGATTCTTCAAGTATGTCAATGATGACATATTCTTGTGGTTGCTCTCCTTCCTTTGTTTGCACCTTAGAACCATGCTCCAAGATGTAGCTATCTGTCTCACCTTTTTTTCTTTCACACTCACAAACTTCATTAGCTTCCTTCAACACCTTTATTGTAAATAAGGGAGTTATATCATATCCATCTTCATCGCAAAATTTAGTCAGGATCACCTCATTCACACACACATCAAGAGTGGCCAGTATTTGATCCCATCCAAAGGGTTCAAATAACTCCTCTAGAAATGGCTCTAGTACATATGCCTCATCTTCTACTGAACGCTCTAGGATGCAATCTTCCTTTCTAAGACTTCCACTCTCAGGAGCTCCGTACATCCAAATATGCACTTTACTTTCGAAATCAGTTGTGGAGTTCAATTCTTTCCCCGGGGTTCGTTTTGCATCTCTATAACTATGATCTTTGACACTAATCTTTGTAGTAACATCCTTGTTTCTTAGGTAGATATAGTCATAACCCCAATCTTGTACCATTTTGAGCTAACACATGAATGGCCTGCCCAATGTGATATCAAAATTGTTGCTCTCATCGATATTCATAATAGCGAATGTGTTTTCGTATGAGATTTCGTAAGAGGTTACTACGATTTGCTCCAAAATTCCAATAGGTCTCTCTAAGTACCCATCCGCTAGTTGAAGTTTCATTCTAGTTTTCCTTAGAGCAGGTTTTTCCCATTTTTTCCATATTTCTTGGTTGCAATGGAAATTCCTCCCCCCCACTATCTAATATAGCAATCGTCTTTACTCTTTTGTACTCAAGTGGTAAGGTGGTGTTTCCTTCTTCTCCTTCACAGTAGTCACCCACCTTATTTACTGGTACTGGCTTTGTTTGTGGATTCTTAGGCAAGGTGTCATCCATGTTTTTGTCCGCAAGTTGGTCATGTGAAGGGATTTTCAACCCCATCTTTTCCAGGTTTTTTCCCATTTGGCCTCATAGATGAGGTCTAATTTTTAGCAACTATGAGAGATAAAGTGTGCACTGTATAGGAGAAGACATCAATTCATGCAAGCTCTTGGTATCCATCATTTTTGGTGTGGCTTTCCACTGAGAAGGTACCATTTTAACCTCCAATTTTGTTTCAATTTCTCCTAGGAAAGATAGCAAAGTCTTTAGAGAGTGTGTTTTACTCTTGTCAGATGCAACAGACCCGACATCCCCATATAGAGATCGTATCGTATATCTCAGGGATAGGTGTTGACTGTAAAGTAGCACTACCATCTTTTTGTTTTTTGATCCATTCCCATAAGGATTGTGGCCACGGTTCTTCTACGTCTCGAACAGGCATCACTCCTTGTGAGCCCACCCCATCTATGGTATTGGCTACTTCCCTCGTATCTAAAGGCGTTTCATTTACCGAATCTTTTTTGTCTCTGTTTACAATACCATGGCTCTCCAATTCTTGGATTTTTTTATGAGTTAGCACCTCTGTTTTTGGAGGATTGGGAACATGTGCTTCCATAAGAGCTTGGGCCTTCTGGATAAGCTCCTTGCACGTTTTCAACCTCTCTTTTTCATACTCTAGATGAGGATATGTTAGCCATCTATCCTCCTGGGTTTGGTTGGTCTTTAACCTAGCATCATAAGCTTTCAAGATGGCATCCAAAGGTTCAAAGACTTTGTCGACCAAGACTGAACCTCTCATGTTACTCTTTGACTCTTTAGGTCCCTTTGCGTTTTTCTTGCTTTGTTGCTCTTGTTTAAGTTGTTCTTTGGTTTGGTGCAGTTCAGTTTCCACAGTTGTTTTCTTCTTCAGCCTCTTCGCTTTCATTTTGTCCCTTTTGGCTTTCCACGATTTCTTCCTGTTCTCATCGATATGTTCTCAATTTCTGTTTGAACATGCAATGTGGCTTTCTCGTCAATGATTGCATTTTTGGCAGCTTCTTAGCTTGAGCTCGAGTCATCATGTTTAAAGGAATGGAGGGTTCTACCCCAGATCGGCTTGAAGAAGGCATTACGCCTACAACGTTCATTGTTGCTTTTCCCCTGTACTTTGGATTTTTAGCACAGTTTTGGCATAGATGGTCTATCCCACAACGTTCACAAAATACAAATAATTCAATTTGTGGACCCTTGTTCGGACTACTTCATGCCCAATGATCACCTACACACTCATAGCATGGAACTTCTTGTTTCATAGCTAGTGATCCAGCCGATGGTTGTTATTGCCTTGTGAGGATGTTCTTTGAACCATATTCTTGATTGGCTATGAACATGAGCGTATTTGTATGCATAGAGTACTGGTTTTTCATGGGATGCATTGATTGAGTGTAGTTGACTATCACTCTCCCATCATTTAGAAGAGGTGTTTGTTGCCCTAGCATACGTTGGGACTTTGGCTGAGTGCTACACCATGGAGTGGGATGATCCCCTCCACTAGTACTTCATCTCCTCAATTGAGATTTTTGTATAGTCAAGTTTTGTTTGTAGCCTTGGTTTATTCTTCTAATCACCCCCTCAACCACTTGTTCAATGATTGGTTCCCAAGGAGTTTGAACATCTTGCTTTGTTGTGGGTTTGCTCTTCAGAAAGGAGGCACTACTATTTGCGTTGTCTATATCTTCAGTCACCTCTCTGTAGGCCTTACAATTGTCAGCTAGATAAAGAGCTTCTCTAGTGACTTGATCAAACGTCATGCATCCTTTCAAATGTAGGTTCTTTTTTAGAGTTTCATTACTCAAGCCCTCTATGAAGAGAACTGATAATCTCTCATCTTGTGGTAGCTCTCTCACAGGACATCTCTCTATGTATTGTTTGAAGCGAAGCAAAGCTTCCTTCACTTTCTTGTTCTTTTTCTGTTTGAAGGTGTAGATTTGGGACACAGTGTTGTGTTTGATTCCCCTTTTTGGGAACTCCTCTACAAACTCTTGTAAGAGTTGTGCTATGTTTGGGAATTCATCTCTGTTTAGAGGTTGGAACCACGTCAAAGTCATTCCTTCTAATGTCAATCCAAATCCCTCATACTGAGTATGGAAATCCGCAATCTGTTCAGCTCTCAAAACCTGTTTGAACAGTGATACATGAGCATATGGATCCTTAGACCCATTGTATTTTGTTTTGACACACTGAGCCTCTTGATATGGTCTTAATTGTTGTGGTTTAGTCACTAATCTAGCCAATTCATGGTCTCTTGATAAGACATCTCTCATTTTGTGCTCTTCGATGGAATCCTCTCTGATGTGTACTTTGGCATCGTTTTTGACTGAAAGTAAGTAGAGATTGAAGTACCCTTGTACGTAAATCTCTCTAGGTCAATTGGATCGGCAAGTTTTTACTCAAGTCCATACTTATCTACCATCAAAACTTACACTCCGTTGGCATCTGTATACGTAAATGCATAGAGGTTCTTATGGAATGTCAACTCTCCAGCATTGGGTTCTACACACATGTAGAAGATGTATGGATCCCTGTTTGTGAACCTATACAAGCCCTCATGAGCGTAATCTATAAGCACTTGGATGGATTCATTGGCTTTAATGAATCTCACGTTCCAAAATCACGATCCATCATGAAAAAGGTCCCAAAATCTGCAACAGAACATGCCAGAAATGTCGTCCTATGGTCTAAGAACACTCTCCTATGGTCAAAATGACTAAAAACAATGATTTACGCACTCAAATTTGCAATTAAAGCTCACAGACGCGTAGTCGTGAACCGCAACAAAGCTGACAATGTTTACACTTAATTGAAAGAGCAAAGAGAGGGGAACACAATGCAAGTTTCGGAATTGAAAATTGATTACCCATTCATTAATTGCGATGATTACAAGTTGGAGCAACTCGTAGCTTGGATGTACTTTTTAAGAGCTCGCTTCTTCCTTAAAGATAAGCCTTCTTTCACATTAAGGTTATTGACATTTATACCTAGGGCATTCTAAATGGCCAATGGTCGGTTCACATGGACCTTTACAATTGTCATGATAGAATTACAACTCAAGGAATTGATCCACTACTTTGGAATCAGGATTTACACAAAGTATTACTACACTACTCAGAAAATTAATAGAATACAAATGTGGTGTTCGGCTACGTGTTGACCAATTGGGCACCCGTTCGATCTGTGCTCAAACAGCCATTTGGGTATGTTATTTGAATTCAAGTCTATAATTGATCATGATGTTGTTGTTAGCATGAGTTCAAGTATATTTGGATCAATTGTCTTTAGTCAATTGTGATATTGTTGCTCACATCACTTAAAGTATGTTTGGATCAATTGTGTGAACCCTTCTCATAGTAATTTATAGTATGACTAAGAACTGTAGAGGTATTTTAAGGATAGAGAATTTGTACATGTCAGTTATGTACTTAAATATGTAGAAAATTCTTGATCAGCATCGCATGGTAACTTTTATGTCTATTTATAACAATCCATGGATTATAGGTACTACATTTAGTAGCTTATGAGAGTTCAAAAATAATGTTTCCTACAAATTTCACACTACCTACCACGGCACTTCAAAAGTACCTATGTGCTCTTACTAGTGCTTCCCTAAGTTTTTAAGTGGTAGAAAACAGGTAAAAATTTCATTGCAATCCATCATATGCCTAACACTATATATGACATGGTACTTTGTGTAAGTACCATGTGAACTTTTTGGGATAGTAGCTGACACAAGTACAACTCTCAATATTCAGCACTTGACTCTAATTATGTTTTACATGGTACTTCCCACAAGTGCCAATGGAGTCTTTTTGGTAAACAAGACACAAGTAGATAGAACTACTCTATGTCCGTCATTTAACAAGGATTAAATATGTCATGGTACTTTATATAAGTACTAATGGAGCCATACGTGGTTTCACAAAGCCAAGGGATGGTAGAAACGAGGTAGATTTATCAAATTCCACCATGTGAATGTAATTATATACACCATGATACTTTTTGTAGCTACCAATGAGACATTGTTGGTGCTTCATAGAGCTTATAAATTATAGCAAATAGGTAGAACTCTCAAAATCCACCATTTGATTGTGATTGAGTAGATCATGGTACTTTTTGTAAGTACCAATGCAAGTTTATTGACCAGTGGTTCACAAAGCTTAGTGATGGTGGTGGAAATCATGAAGTTCACCAGTAAACTAGGATTAAAGATGCTTGTGAAGCTAAATAATATGGTACCTTTTTATATGGTAGTTCAGATTCAAGGTACAACCAAGAGTACCCACATAGGCACTTTGTACATACTGTTGTATTACTTGGTAGATTTTATAGTATCTTTCATAGGTCAATACTTTGAAAGTACATATGTCTTGTTTCAAATGTACCATGCATGTGTTTGTACATTGTGAAAGTACATGTCTTTTTTCTCTAAGTATTATGCATGTGTTTGTACATTGGAAAAGTACATATGCCTCTGCTGCAAAGTACCTTTCATATGTGCTTTGGTGAGTTCTTTTGATTGGTACTCTGAGCTTGTCCTTGGTACTCTCAGAGGTACTTAGAGTTCTTTGACATGGACTAATGTTACTTATCAATTGTGGTGCAGAAAGAACTAATTGACCTGGAATCATCAGAAGCTACGTGTGCTACTCAAGTCACATTTTGTGAGATCTTGATGGAGCAAGTGAAGAGAGGTGATTCAATGTTGCTATGTCCCATAGTTGGCAAGCATGGGAGTCACTCATAGGCCAAAGTGACTGTTCTAGGAGCATGTGTTGCATGTGGTTTAGGTTTTTTGGATTTCGATGGTGTGTGTGTGTGTGTGTGTGTGTGTGTGTGTGTGTGTGTGTGTGTGTGTGTGTGTGTGTGTGTGTGTGTGTGTGTGTGTGTGTGTGTGTGTGTGTGTGTGTGTGTACACTAGCATGTGGTGATGCATACCATGCTTTGTGTTTTACTGGATCGGGTGGGTCAAAGAAAGAATGTGCCAACCCCTCCTGTAAGCAAAGTATTCTAGAATCGGCAAAGTTGATGCTTGTGCATAATGGTTAATCTTCTATTCTCCATGATTGTCAAGATTAATAGAGGGCTTTAAGAATGCAAGAAACTTTTTTTGATTGCACAAGCTACAAATTTTGTGGTGTAGTTGTAGGTTCTTGTCATATGCCATATGTGGCAACATTACCAGTTGAGGTGCTAAAGGTGAATGTTCATGCAAATCCGGATGTCCACACCATGGACACAGACATGCAATTTGGTTATCAATCAACTCTAGCTGGTAGGGAAGGCTCATCATTGTCAAGTGACACAACTCTAGCATGCAATGAAGGCTCGCATGTGGAAATTGACAACACCCCAGATACTGACGTGGAGAAGGTGAGCCAAAACCAAAGGAAATTGAACCAATGGAACATGTTGATGTTAAGATGATAGATTATGTAGTACAAGAGGGGTGGAAGGGGTGCAATGCATGGTTCATTGTGGTGCAGATCCCAATTCCCTTGTCTTCCTTAGTGATATGGTGGAGAAGTCTCTCTAGTTGAAATAGATTGCATCAAGCCAAGCTTGGGACCTCTTTGCTCCTTGGAGTATACAAAAAGCGATAAAAAACTCGGGATCTTGGATCAAAAGGACCCGAGAAGAATATTGGAAGCAATTCAAAGAGGAGGGTCCTTGTCTAACTTCCAAAAAAGCTACTAGGATGGCCTCCAAAGAAGAACACAAAAGGTGGCTAGAAGCTAAAGCCAACCTGGCCGAGCAGCGGCTTGAGGAGGTTAGAAGAGTAAGATTAATATCCAAGGAGACCAAATTCAGCTAGAGGCCGATATTCAAGCACATTTTGTTACGGCCTTGAAAATCAAGAAAAGTCGAATCTCCATCCACTTGCTCACATATGAGAATGGGAATGTTATGCAAGACCAAGATGAAATGGCTAGGAGGATGCTTGATCATCTAAGCCAAATCATTGGCCAACCAGAGACCCACTCTCAAGAAGTGGATGAAGTCAGAGTGACCTTGCTCGAGAGTGTCTATAGGAAAATTTCCCAACCTGGAGCCAATTGTCTTGAGATGGCCTTGTCTGAAGATGAGTGCTCGCTTGCATTGCAAGCTCTTGGCAAGGAGAAGTCCCCTGGCTGGGAAGGTCTAACCAATGAATTCTATAGGGAGTTCTAGGATGATCTCAAGGCCCTAGTCATGTATATGGCTAACCAAGATCTTGTCAAAGGGTAGTTGGATCCTAGTGTGAAAAGAGGGCTTATTAAGCATATCCCAAAATAGGTTTCTCCCTTGCATCTTAAACACTAGTGTCCCATAACTATGATGTCTAAGGCATACAAAATAATTGCCAAGGTAGTCGCTCTTAGAATTTCCCCCTTCCTGGACAGAGTCATCTCCTCGCATCAGCACGGGTTTATCAAAGGAAGGTCAATAAATGACAATATTTTGGCAGCAATGGTTGGCATTGAATATGCAACCTTCACAAAGTAGGTGTGCATTTTGATTTAGCTAGACCTAGACAAGGTGTATGATCGGATTATGTGGTCCTTCATTGAAGATGTCATGAAATCACTGGGCTTTGGGCCTCACCTTTGTCAACTTATTCACACTCTGGGTGCAGGAAGTCAATATAAGCTCTTGTTCAATGATAGAGTTGTGGACTCCTTTGAAGCCAAAAGATCTATCAAGCAAGGAAGCCCCCTAGCCCCTCTTCTCTTTGCCATTGGGTCACATCCTTAATAACGATGCTCAAAGCTGCTACTGCATAGGGTGAAATTCAAGGTTTAACTTTGCCCGGCAAACGACTAGCTCTTGGCCAAAATGCTCGCAGATGATTCCCTCCTCTTCTTGAATTCCTGCACTCAGGTACTCAAGATGGCACTGGAGATTGTGTAGACATTTGTTGTGGCTTTGTGGTTGAAGTGTACTATTGAGAAGTCTAGACTGATCTCCCTGATGAAAAACAACTCATTTGACTCATTAGTCTGGTCTGGAGAGGTTCTGAATAAAGGAAGGATATTTCAACATATGGGCACCCCATTGGGGGTGGACGTTACACACAAGCAAAGGTTCCATTGGGTCCTGGAGAAGATCCAGAGAAAAATAGGAAGGTGGGAGTATCTGTTGCTTCCCTTCCCGAGTTGGGTCAAAGTGATCGATTCATTTATGCTTACTTATATTACCTTCACCATCCCACTCCTCAAAATAGCTAAATGTAATTGGAAGGAGTTTTTGAAACATGTTAAAAGAATTTTATGGAGGAACAACACCAAAGCCTCTTCACCATGGAAATGGGAAAAGTGAGAAATTATCGCTCAACCATTAGTTCAAGATGGCCTCAGAATTCTTAACCCTGTTGTCCATGTTGAGACCGTATGTGCCAAGGTGGTCTCAATTGAAAAACAAGATCAATCTTGGGCTATCATGACCAAGGATATGATAAAAAAGGAAAAACTTTTCTTTAAAGGTGGTCAGTGGAAGGGCTCGAGGTGCACGACAAACTATTATCCCCGAGGTGGTCTGCCTTGAGACTGGGTGGCATCACCAAAGAGCTGGTGCAAAAGTGCAATACAGAAACATGGGTACTAGAATGGGGGGAATTAACCAGGTACTTTCAGAAGT